>NW_010556209.1:4828-13110 GCF_000687285.1 Phaethon lepturus | reverse complement strand
TACCAAAACCTTGCCAGGCAAACCCCATACATTTCCACATGCTTTTCCATGCTCTGCTTTCAGCATCTGATAGTTAGGACGTGGCTTTTAAAGGCCCAAGGAGGTATAAAAAACAATGGAAAAATAACTTGGGGTAAGCCAGAAAGTTTCATACTGCAATGTCATGATCTCCTTTAATAGTTTGCAGTTTAAAAGAGAAGTCTAGAGTATTCTAAAATGTTTTTACAGTGACTTTAAAATTCTTTCAAGTTTTACGTGCCCCAGAGGTATTGCACGTGAGCATTGGGATTTAAGGAGTCTCCATACAAGAAACTCATTACACTCCATAAGGCGGGTGTGGCACGTGTACAAATGGTGCGGAAAATAATTAATACATGACTAACAAATATATACATGAATGTTTTAGGGAACATGAAGTTAGTTATCAGCATCTACAGCACAAAATAGGAATGATAACAGCCATAACACACACTTTGGAGGTGGTGACACCCATAAACCATTTATGTTGAGCGATAATTTGTTCAGAAAGGTGACTTCACTGTATACCGAGAAACTGCTTTATCAGGAAAGAAAGGGCATCTTGGAGGAGAGGGGGGCAATGAGATGTGGCTTACTAGTGGAAGTGCAGTTTTTTCCTCCCACTAGTTCTACCAGCAGTTTTGTAAGAAGTGAGGCCGGGAGGTGTTTCCTCCCGAACCTGCCAGGTCCCTGGACACGGCCCCCTGTTCCTGCAGGTCCTGGTCTGTTATCTTCTTTGTAATGTTAATTAGTGGCAAAAACATATGTGGGAGGTGAAGTGTCTGGTAATAGGGTATAATTCATATCAGACGCTTGCTTGAGACATTAATCAACTCTCTGTTAAATCTAGCTTTCTAAAGGAAGGGGCTGGTTTTTCTCCCCACCTTGCTCTGCAGGTGCCCCCCAAGCCCATCCCTCTTCCAGCCTCAGAAGCCAAATCCTTCATGGGAATATTGAAATAGGAACACAGCCTTCCATGCCAGGCTGCTTTTAAAGCTTGTAGTGATGTGAGAAATATCACGTTTAGTGTCTCACATGTTATAATTGACGTTTTAAGTGCTCCTCAGAGGAAGAGCAGGAGAATTTTCAATAGATATTAAAATGGAAATCCTTTAATGTCAGTTGACGGCAGCAAACAGATGCACTGGTGCTTAAATTAAAACTGACTTGGATGTTCACAGGGCATATTCCATTAAATGAGCTGATATTAAATGAACTTGGTTGCATGTACCAGGGAATCCATTATCTGGAGGGGAGAGCAAGCACTGCAAATTTCACATCAAAACCACTGTCCATACATATATACAACACCAAATTTCTTCTTTACCCCTTATTTTCCTCTGTTTCTCTTGGTTTTGGAAGTCAAATTAATTATCTTTCTAAAATCTTTTATCAATGCAGGTAATAAGATTGATTTAGCTGATAAAAGGGAAGTCTCCCAGCAAAGAGCTGCAGAGTTTTCCGAAGCGCAGGACATGTACTATCTGGAAACCTCGGCAAAAGAATCGGATAATGTGGAAAAACTCTTCCTGGACTTGGCCTGCCGGTTGATCAGCGAGGCACGACAGAACACCCTTGTGAACAATGTCTCATCCCCCTTACCAGGAGAGGGGAAAAGTATCAGCTACTTGACTTGCTGTAATTTTAATTAAAGAGCTGGCATGTGATTTCCCCTTCTACCATGGGCCAAGAGGAGTTTTTTTTTTTTGGCTGGGATTTATCTACTTGAAGGAAATTCCTGCTACTTTGACCTGTCTGACTTACCCTGAGTCAGATTGCAGACCTGGAAGCATGGCAGGCTGACGGCTCCAGCTGCAGAGCGATATAGCAGAATATAACATGGTTTAAATTTCATTTTTCTTGCAGTCTCTGGAGCAGGTTGGGAAAAGAAGAGTTGTACAAGAACTTCATGTAATGCAGAACATGAGCTATTGTGTTTTCTTCTATGGGAGACTAGAGCAGCCTCATGAAGATATGGAAGAGATCAAAATCTCTCTTACAGAGCAATGTGTTTGGTCCTTTCTACAATAAAAAAAAAAGAAAGAAAAAAAACCCAACAATGAACACTGACCCTGGACTACACTGGCAATCTTCTGGGCCGCCAGTGAGTGAGTAGTTGGGACATGTACATAGCATCTGCCCGCGCATCTTCATGGAGGACTCTGGTTTGAAATAGTGTTATGTCTCTCATCTACAGGCACTTTCATGAACATAGAATTTTAAAAAAAGTTACATATATCAACATTTTCAAGAGTTAAGAAGACATGGATACAGCTCAGTTTCTCCCTTTGGTGCTAGCAGTTCAGCAAATATTCCATAGATCAAACGTGTAGTCTTACTATGTTACTGTTCTGAATGTGTAACTTAGACTGGTTAGAAAAAAACATTAGTAAGCACTGTTCATAAAAAAAAAAAATAATCCTGTTACCTCTTTTTCTAGGCTTGAACATAGTGGGAAAGAACTGTGCTGCTTTGATATCCAACACAGGATGAAAAGACTTTCCAGAAATAAAAAAACAAAAACAAAAACAAAAGACCGTCGCTCTTCTAATTAGTGTTGTCCTAATGTGAAAAATTAGCCTTGGGAAACATTATTGTTGGAGTTTGAAAAAGCGCACCAGACATGACCAAATTCTTGTGTATAAGGGTCCAAAGAGAGCACAGTTTGAAGTGGCAATCTGCAATATGTCTGGCTTAAAAATAAAACTTGTAGATATGATTCCTGTTGAAAGGCAGACACCCAGTTTTGTAGTGTTGTGTTTTTTTTTAATGCTAAGTGGAAATAGCGACGGGTTGCAAGGGGTATCGTTCTGTGTCTGACCCATCCAGCGCTCACCTTGTGGAACTGCTCTCCAAGACGCTCTTGATGGTATCTTCTTGGCATCTAGTCTCTCTGCTAGAGCAGCTTTCGGATTCAGGTCTATAGAGTCATTTAACTTACTTGATGCCTTGTACTCTTAATCCCAGACTCCAGTGTGTGTCTAACTGTTTAGGAAATTTCTACAAAAACCCTGAAGTGGAAGCACTATGGAGTTTGTGATGTTATTACACCCCATGTGCGAATAATGCATTGCAAATGTACATGGTAAAGCAAAACTGGAAGACAGTGAATGTGCACGTGAAAAAAATTATTTTTAGAGATTTCATTTCAGTTTAGCTTATCTGGATAAATTTCTCCTGACAATTACATGGCTGTGATATGCTGTAACTTAGAGTTAATCAATTTAATTTTATTTGGCATTTACTGAAGATAACAGAGCTTTTGTATTGACATAAAAAGCTGCCATTAAAGTACTTCTTGAAAATAGTAGTTAAAAAAAAAAGGCATTTTAAAATTCTTTTTCACATGTTCCTGAAAAGACTTCTTTGGGCTGTATCATGCTGTGCCTTTGATCTGTAATGGGGAGCTGATTCTGTGTGAGAGAGAGGGGATTGGCGTGCCATGTAGCTGTTTTTAGTATTTTCTTGCTATTTTTTAGGTCACTTTCTTCTTTTATGACTAGTGGTAAAAAGGAAGATGTAGAAGTTGTGGTACGACGTTGGTTTGTCATTTAGGTAACACTTAGCAAAGTGCTACTGTAAGTGAGATGTTGGGGGACGTGTCATCTGCTGCGCTGGCCTGTATGGGTCCTTTTCAGTCTCTGCTCATGGTGTAATCCAGAGGGTTTAGAAACATGTGGGACTTGGTGGCTTCTGCTGTGCTGGACCGTGTGGTACAGCCTGTGCTGAAGAGCAATGTCTGTCCTGAGCATTCCTAAATTGCCAACGGCAGCCTCTCTTGAGCTGGTGAAGACCACCCAACTCTGAGACAGCTGATGCTGCACAGCGTTTAGGTAGCTGTTTAGAGCAAGGCTCAGAGTGTAAAGTAACATGTAAAGTAACACTCACGTTAAAAATCAATACTACATATATTTAATTTGCAAAAGCTCTTACTGTCCAGGTGCTGGGCTTGTCAGCATGTAATTTATTACAAAAAGGCCAGTGCTGTTTGATCAGGTTAATCAAGGAGGAAGGAGACTGCCCACTAAAACACCTGTGGGTTCCTCAGCCTGATTTCCAAAAGCATCAAAGCTGGCCTGGTGCTTTTCATTCCTGCTGGGTAGCACTATAAATGCATTTTGAAGTGCTCCTTGCATCACTTCTGGAGGTTGAACTCTAATGCATTATCATGACCAAACAAGCTGAACTGGTCAAATAGCAGAAACTAACTTTATTTTAATGAATGTTCTCTTTGAGGTTTCTGGAAGGCTAAGTCTCTTTTTCCAGTGCTTTCCTAACCTGTAGCTGATTATTGTGGAGACTAGCTGCCTACCAGCTTCCAAGGATTGTTTCTTTTTATTGCTAGCGAATCGTCTCTTTCTAAGGACTCCATCTCCAGCCAGTGATGTGCTTTTGCAGTGGAGTGGAGTGCTGCAGTTGGGCTGATGTTACAGCAAACTGTCTGACTTCTCCAGGGACAAATGTGAAAGGATTCCTTTCAAAATTTATTCTGTGTAGACTTAAAAAGTTGAAAGGAAGCCATGGTGGTGTGTGCAACATTCTATAAAGATGTAAGCCAAAGCTGTAGCTTGAAACTCGCCTCTTTTTCTGCAGTTAACAAACACACTCCCTGGTGAAAAAGTGGTATTTTTATTGTAGTAACTCCTTTGCAGGAGTTACTTTTGTACACCTTTGAATATCTCTCTAGTGCATACAACCGACCTCTCTTTGTAGCACTGAGGGTTTATCTTGTCTTCTACAGTCTAGTCTGCTGCTGAAGGCTTCCCAACTAGAAGAGGAGCTTTATCAACTGCTAATGACAACTTAGTGCTGTGGCATAGTGATCAAAGTCTCAAAAAATAAAAGGAGATAAAAATATAAATCCCAATTAGCTAACAATCATCTGTCCCACTATGGTCAACACCTCGCTAGATGAGTGGATTTTTGGGAGAACTCTCAGTAAAAGCCTTGTGATGCTTGCAGGGTTGAGCGTCCAAAAGCCATGCAGAATTGATACAATGGGGCCACATTTGACTGGAAATGTTCTCTAATACAGGATTGTTTTCAGTGTGGTTGCTAGATTTTGATGTGTTTTCAGGGTGATATATTTGGAGCCTTGGAGTAATCTTATCTCTGGGTGAATACTAATTTTTACAGTAGTCCCATAATAAGACCCCTTCTTTAAACTTTTTAGCACAATGAGTAGCTCCAAGCAGAAGCCAGTGTTGGATAGCCAACAGATGTTTGCTTCAGCTTGCAGGCTTGTTTGGAGAGATTAGTAAAAGCACATCCTGAAAACTGGATGGTCTAAACTCTGTTTTCCAGTTCAGCCACTGATTCAGTCAAGGTGATCATGTGTAAACCCCTAAATGCTCTGTGCTTCGGCTCACTGTGTGTGAAGTGCTCACTAGTATTTTGTATTCGGTATTTACACTGCAAGTTTGCTGGTACCAGCCTGTGTTATCTTCTGTTCCCATTTGTGTTCCCATTTGTGTTCCCCATGAGAGACCAAGTGCTATGGGAAAAAAAAAAAAAAGCAAACCCTTCAAGTCAGAGAGTTATGATGGGAAAAGTGAAATTATGAACTCTATAAAGGAGGAGACAGTGGGTGCCTCTTCCTACCTCTAATACTGAAGTCCTGATTTGATCTACAGGTAAGTTGTTTGAGCATGCAGTCAGATACATGTTTGTGCTGAATGCTAAATGGCTTTGTGATCATTATTTAATGAAAGCCACATATGACAAATTGTCAGGCAAGATGCTTTGTTCTTTGCTGTAGAGCACAGGAAACAGCCCTTAAAATCTGTTGGCCTGCTGGTGCTGTTTTTTCTTTTTGGAAATAGCTATATTGGTAACAGTTGGCTCCTGCTAGTCTAGGTTTAGTGGTTAATGGCTATTGAATTCCTTCAGCATCAGTAATAATAGCAGCAGACTGAGGTTGACACAGGAGACTGATTTGAAAAGAGGGAAAGTCGAAATCAGTGATGCAGAAGAATGGTGGGTGCTCACACATGGGACAACAGGCTCTCCTGAGCTATTGCTGACAAGGGATGCAATTAGTTATAGACAAACCCACTGGGTTTTGCCTTGTTCGTTATCTAAAGACTGCTGTTTGTTCAGCTGCTGTTCCACTTGTCTTCCCTTTTCAGCATGAAGAACCGTCTGTAAATCAGGCTGAGATGTTGAGCTGGCACGATTTCTGTAGTCAGAGACTGAATTCAGCTGGAAAACAGGTGAAATTCTCCAGCTATTAAAATAGGCTGATCAAGCATGCAGGCTCTACTGCCCTTTGGGGACCTGTGGTACCATCGTGGTTGGATGTGGCCAGAGATGCTATCACAGAAGCCCTCTCCTGGCCGTGGGGCGGACTGAGTGCTAGGCGACAGATGATGGTGTAGAGCTGAAAATACAAAATGAAGACATGGTTCTACTAGCTCAGGATTTTCTCAATCCCATCCTCTTTTAAAAAATGCACCCATGACTTAGATTTTTTGATTGCTCTGGGCTTGAAAAAGGGATACTTAGAATTTGAATCTCATCTGAAAGTCTTCTGCATTCTGTTGCTTTCAATATCAAAGAACCCACTATCCTTATACGGGTTGCTCCTACCAACAAAGACCTTTTTCAGTTAATTCAGTTAGAAAAAGGTGTCTCTAAAGGACACTGTGAATTCCTACTGAGCAAGTATGGAAACTCTCTAAAATGTTGAGGTACATAAGGGCTCACCAGAAAACCCACTGGAGCCAAAGAATACTCTAATCAATTCTAGTAGTGAAAGATTTTATATAACAACGTTTTCTTCCTCAGTTTATAAACTTCATTTGCTTATCTGGACAAATCTGGCTCTTCACATGACCCTCTTTCCTTGCATCAATCTGTCCTCTCGTTGCTCTGGGTAATAATTGTTCTAGTTACTGTTCACAAGCAGCCAAGGATCATTATTTTGAAGGGCAATCTTGTTTTCTTACGATGATCAGTGTTGGGGAGATGCTTGATTTCCTACAAGGGACTAAGGCATCCTAAGCAAAGCAGCCTCAACTAGAACTGGTCATGTCTTTGAAATGTGATCATCCACTCGAGCTGTAGTTAAATGTACCATAAAGGTTACAGATCTCCCATCTGCCTCAGTTCAGGATTTATCTTGGCTAGGAAAACAGGCAACAGGGTAATCACGCTGACCATGAGGCAAGGCTCCCAAAGTAGCCTGCCGCATTGCTCTGACTTACCTCGCTAATCACCACCTCGCTAAAATGACCCAAAGCCTCCTCTTGCTGTACTGTACTATATCTAGCCAAGATGGATTGCTGGCTGTCATCACCCATGGATGCCATCACACCCTTTCTCCTCATGTGAATAAGCTGTAACTTAAACCAGAAGTAAAAAACTATGCCATATGAGTTGAGAGTGGTTTTTCTTTCTTTTTTTTTTTTTAACATGTGGGGAGCCACAGATCCAGGAAAAAAAGCAGCTCATCTCTAATGTTTGTTTCTCCAAATACAGTCAGCTGGGTAACAGGGGAAGATATAGCAGAAACTGAGATGGCAATGACTGTCATGTAGGCTGTAAATGTTGTCAGTGAAAAATTAGACTGGTTTTAAGAGTATAGCTAGGGTTAACAGCTCAGCTCATCTGTCTGGATAAACAGGAGCCGGCTGTACTGTACTCAGACACTGCCTCTGCTTTCACATTAATAACCAGCTATGAGCACTTCCTGGTTGTGATCGCGTTTGTTGAACCCGTTACCTGTTTCCAGCAAGCTCAGAAGATAATTTTAGCTCTGGTTAGTGTTACGATTAAACGCAGATGCCACCTTCGCATTTGCACCTTTGTTTTTTCTACTACTGCTTATCTTGGGGTGATGTTTCTCACACTTGTGAGTGCACAGCAGTGGTGTCCCTGCCAAGCATCTTCTGGAGTCCAGCCCTGGTCCACAGGCACCTGACATGGCCAAACCCATGTCTGTCACGTTTGTAGCTGTGCATGGGTCCCTGGGGGAGAGGAAATGTTAAAAAGTACTCATGCTTTCATGGGCAGTGATCAAGGGCTCTGGTGTCACTTGAATGCAAACCTCAGAGCTTTTCAAAGCCTGATTCCTCCAGTACCTTTCATCCATGAATCGGCTTGTTCCCAATACTGCTCATGCCTTACAAGGTGTGCCACTGGTAAGGGAGACTGGTGTTACGGGAGCTCTGTGAGGAGGGGCAACCAAAGCAGTGTGGAGGTCTCGGACTGGAAGGGGGCCTGGTTGTATGAACCACGGGATCCGAGTCCTGCTTTACCTAGAA
>NW_010556209.1:4405-4797 GCF_000687285.1 Phaethon lepturus | reverse complement strand
CGACTCCTTCGTTAGCTAGCAGAAAGAGCGTCTTGTGGCTTATCTTCTGTGCCACCACTGCATCTTCTGTTCTCAGACAGGAATGTTTCCCTTCTTATGAGACCATATATGAGAGATTCAGATGTTAAGAATTCATAGGGGTTTGGTGCAAGTGAGTTGAATCTCCAGCGAGCAGGTGGGTGCTGCTCTCCATCCAGGGAGATGTACGGCTGTGTGGAAGAGGAGAGTCATTCTGAGCTGCCACTTGGGTCGTGGTGTGAATATCTCCAGAGGTCTGGGTTGCATCATTGGCATGAGCTTTAGTAAATGTGATGGCCACGGCACCCCCAGCAGCCAAGCCTTTGTGGAGGGGGAAGCGGAGGAGAGGGGAATGCTGTTTTGGCATATTCATG
>NW_010556209.1:0-4352 GCF_000687285.1 Phaethon lepturus | reverse complement strand
CGACTCCTTCGTTAGCTAGCAGAAAGAGCGTCTTGTGGCTTATCTTCTGTGCCACCACTGCATCTTCTGTTCTCAGACAGGAATGTTTCCCTTCTTATGAGACCATATATGAGAGATTCAGATGTTAAGAATTCATAGGGGTTTGGTGCAAGTGAGTTGAATCTCCAGCGAGCAGGTGGGTGCTGCTCTCCATCCAGGGAGATGTACGGCTGTGTGGAAGAGGAGAGTCATTCTGAGCTGCCACTTGGGTCGTGGTGTGAATATCTCCAGAGGTCTGGGTTGCATCATTGGCATGAGCTTTAGTAAATGTGATGGCCACGGCACCCCCAGCAGCCAAGCCTTTGTGGAGGGGGAAGCGGAGGAGAGGGGAATGCTGTTTTGGCATATTAATGGAGTGAGAATAAAACGTTTGGTCTATGGCAGGGAGAGCTGCCGTGATTTCATGCACTGCTATTGCCTCAACTCTTGCAGACTGGAAGAATGCCTTACTGCTGGCCTCCACATAGAGTCAGCACTGGAAGGGGCAAAACCAACTTCTTAAGACAATGTTTGGATGGAGAAAAGGCCATCTGATGAGAGTATGGAGGAAGCCCAGTGCTTGTCGCGGCGCTGGCTTGGAGTGACAAGTATATCTCTGGATATTACACAAGTAGTTTAAAAAGTGCCGTGGTTTTTAGCATAATAAGATGTACTGCAGATATGTCACATCCATTTCATTCCCCACAGCTGTTTACAAAAGGGGGGAAAAAAAACCCCATAAAACCCCTTGAGACTGGAGCAGCTGCAGTCACTCGGCTGTCAATATGGGACAAGGCTCTTTCTGCTCCTCTTTTATTTCCACTTCACTCTGTTCTGCCGCACATATTTGGCTGTTCTGTGAATTTGCAGATCATGAGATTTTTTCCAAACTGCCTTTGATCTATACAGAAAAACTCACCCAGCTCTTATTTGAGTTCATTAATACTTCGAGTAGGCAGTTTAATTTTATGTTTACTGGCTTGTTTCCCTTTGTAATGTTATCTGACAAGTTTGTCGTGCTCTGCATTACCTTTAGGTTTTTGAGTCTAAAACGTTTCCTCTTTCCTGAAAGCTATGATCATTTTTAGAGATGTTATAAAGGCATCTGAAGAAAACCTGAATTACTCTCAGCTTTGATTACTAGCAAATCTGTATTGAAGGACATAATTCTCTTTACAGCATGAACAAAGTATGTTTTGTACTATCAACTGTAGTTTGAATTCTAGTTTTAAAACCTGCTTAAGCATTAAAAGCAGCATATTTTGTTTCCAACTTCTATGCCAGGGAAGTCACAATATTAAAGGAATTTCCTGGGTTGGAGTTTTTCCCACAAAGGTCTGCTATCTTTTCACCAACAACTGTGAATTTAGCACAATGTACAGAATTTTAGGAAGAACCCCAATTCCTAAACATGTGTCCAGAAGGATGAGGAGAGGACGTGTTTCTTGTTGATCAAGCACAACCATTTCAGTGGAGAAAATGCACTACAGCTGGTGGGACCCTTGATCTCGAGCTGCCGGGGTAGTGCTGTCTTTGGGAAGGGTGTAAGTGTTAGCAAATCGCCAAACTGTGAATCATTGACTGTCAGAAGCATTTGGCTTGTCTGTTTTTTTAAGTTCCTGTTGTCAACTGTGGTACAGTGGGGTTGAGAAAGGGATGTATTTTGGATGACCAGGGTGATGAATGTATGATGCTTCATGTTTATTTGTAATGTCCTTTTTATACTTAGAAATTGCTTACATATGTATCTGTATGTAAATAAATGTTTAATCCTTTCCACTTGGTGTTTAAAGTGTTTGATTTGTTTGCTTGTTTGATTTGAACTGCAAAGCAAAGTTGCCTTAAAAATATGTACAAGACAAACCAATTTGCTTGACATGATTTAATATCAAACCAACAAATGGATGGCTGCTGAGGATTTTCTGCTTGGGTTCAGCATAGCAAGGCTCTCACAGCATTGGTATATCCCAACAAGAGCAAAGGTAGAGCTCTTGTCCATGGGAACAATGTCCCTTTGCACTAGAGCAGAAGAAAAATTTTATTCAAAGCCAGAGAACTCATAGCGGTGTGAAATGCCAAAAAAATGCCGGCATCAGTCACTAGAGGGTGGTCTTAGACAAAGGTAGCATCTTTATTCCCCATCGTTGCAAACCTGTTGCTAGTTAAGCTCTTGTCCTCCCAGGATGCTAAGGTTGTGTTGGATGAAGGTGGAATTTGGATGTTTTGGATAAATTCAGTCTTTGTCCTAGTGTCTTTCTTTTTTTAATGCTAGTTCTTCTTTTCAGCCTTCAGCTTGCTCTTTTCATGCTCGCAGAAGACTGCTTCTTCCACTGGAGTTCCCTGATGCCTCCCTGGTCCCTGCGTTTCTGGGGGCCTGGAATCCTTTTGGACAAGATCTCCCATTATAAGCTTTTAGTCTTTTGATCAATACATAAAGTTTGTGCTCTAACTCATTCAGGGGATCAGGCTTCCTCCCTCTGCTCTGCTCCACAATGACTTCTAACTAACTAACACACTGAGAAATGATCTGTGAAGCTTGAAGACACCATGTGTCTTTTATTGCCTCTTCCACTGACCTTGAAGCTCATTCCTTGGTAAATATCTGACATGAGGGCTGGACCATCTGCTCCATGTTCTCCAGGAAGCTGGCAAATTGAGTCAGTGATAAAACAGAGAGGTATTTGGAGAGGGAAAAGTCCCTGCATGCTCCCAGGTAGGAACTGGGCAAAGGGAGGGCAAAAAAATCCTTGAAGCACAGGCAACTTGGGAACCGATTATTTACTGAAAGAGAGGAGGGCTGGAGTGTGTTGCCTGTGGGAGTGATGGCTGGAGAAGCCAAACTAAGCTCTTCCTGGGGGAAAGGTAAGGGGCAGGTGAAGAGTGGCAGCTCTTCCTAGCAAGGAGCATGTAATGTGTGGGACATGCAACCTTCTTCTTGTTCAGCAGGTGTAGCAGCAAGGTCACACAGGAAGCCTGTGCCAGGCTTTGAGTGGGTAAAAGGATTGTAGGAGCATGAAGGCTCCCTGCAAAAAGGGAACAAAATGCCCAAGGGAAGAAATGCAAGATGGACAGAATACAGGAGCGAAAACAAGACGTCTTACTGCTTCTCCTCCATCTCCTCATGTACTAAGTCTTCCTACCAAGCACTTAGGGTCCTCTGCCCAGAAGATGTCATCTTGCTGACAGGGGCCTGTCACACAACAGTACTTTTTGGTCTTGCGATGTGTGCAGTCCTCTCTCACGAAGCATGGGAGATTTGACTGCCCTGCATTAATTTCAATGGTATCGTACAGACAGTCCTACCTAATTTAAAATCTAGTCTTGATTTACGGTTTTCTATGCATGGGGAATCAACCACAAACCCCGTATGCATTTTCAGGAGTTTTATTACCTTCGGAATTAAACATGCTGAGCTTTATTCTTTTTGTACAAGCTTGTAATTATAATCACATCAGCTTGCACCAAAGCTATCACTTACCACAGTATGTGGATGAATTCTCTGCTGAATAAAATCACTGCTGCTGGACAAGGATTTCATGTCAAGACGCTGTCAGGTATATGATGTGGAAGTTCTGGCAGTGGTTCATTGCTAGCCGCATTGAGTCCCCTGTGTCTCACTTGGATCTGGTCTAGCCCCCATGATAAAGTGGGTGTTTGTCCAGTTCATCACAAGGGAGTGCTTAAAGAGCCACTGATACCACCATCTCATATTATGTGGGAGGCGGTAGTAGAAACAACTAGTTTCAAGCCTTACTTGTTTGAGCACTGATGTCTTAAAACCCTTTCAATATTGCCTTCCCTGTGTTCTGTGATTTGGATATGAATAATGCTGTCTTTCCCTTTATTTCTTCTACATAAGCTATCAATCAATGCAGATATACCATTTCCAGGCAGGCTACATTTCTTACTCCTTTTCCACTTGCCCCGAACATAGATTCATCAAGTAGGATTTTATTTGCAATAGCAAATTGGTAAATGCAGGCACAAGCACAGGCTTGTTCACTTGGACTCACCCTTGAGCCCTGCACTATCCTGACTGAAGCAACCCTGGTGCAGTTCTGGTGCTCTGATCCATTGTCAAGTGCAGAGCTAAAGCTCAGCTGGGCAAGTCATCAATGGCTTATAAAGGATATTGTGGTGGGTTGACCCCGGCTGGATGCTGGATGCCCACCACAGCCGCGCCGTCACTGCCCTCCTCAGCTGGACGGCGTAGAGAAAATACAACGAAAGGCTCCTGGGTCGAGATAAGGGCAGGGAGAGATCACTCAGCAGTGACTGTCACGGGCAAAACAGACTCAAATCAGGGAAAGTAGTTTAATTTATTGCCAATCAAA
>NW_010556208.1:0-15383 GCF_000687285.1 Phaethon lepturus | reverse complement strand
AACCTTAATGATTCTGTGATTCTGTAATTAGTTGCTGAGTTTTCACTGATCACAGCTGGCAAGTATCTTGCCAACATAATCGACTTGGAATCTGAGATAGTTTGGAGTTTCACCCTGGGAATAAAAGCAGCTTTATTCCAGCTTGTATGATATGGCACTGATCGCAGACTCGTCACATGCTGTGAAGACTAAGTCTGGGCAAGTTGCTGTTTGCTATAAGAACCTGTGTTCGGATAGTTCAAAAAATATATCTAAGGAAGTATGTAAGGGAGAAAACTACCTAGCTTAATGAGAAATAAATACACCTTTATTTAAGATTATAGTTAAGTTATGGTTAAAATGAGAGCAGGGAAGATGACTTAAAATTCCAAGGGATGTGTCATTAATACTTTCTTTGTCAAAGGGCACCGCTCCATGATAAAACCCCAGGGCTTGGCAGGAGCAGAATTCAGACCCTTACTAGTAGGAAATAATTGTCTGACTCTGCACCAAAATCCTCAGAGGATTTATGTAAGATATACTCACCTGCATCTGTCTTTCTGTATATTGCTTTATGTTGTTTTAGAAATATACCAGAATATATTTGCTTGCAAAATGATAGGGCTTTTCCTGGAGTAGACAGACTACATTCAGGCAGAGGTTCAAATGTAAGGGTTTTTCACTAAAATTCCTGTTGAAACTTTTGGATTCAAATACAAGAGATGAGAGTTCAGGGGTACAGACTGCCTGCCAGAGGAGAAAGACTAACACTGGGAAAAGCCATGGGGGGCAGTTAGTTTTAACAGGGCTATCAGCTGAAGAGGGAAAGCTCTAAGTAAATTTGGCAGGCAATGAGAAAGATAGTAGCAACATTTATAAATCACAGTTGGGAAGGGTCAAAATTTCCTCAGGGAAGCAAAAACCTGCTGTATGCTGCTTTATGCACTCCATGGAAATGGCTGGCATTAGCGTCCCTTTCCTACACCCTCTGGGACTGTGAATGGAAAGTATTTTAATGCCTGTACCTGTTTCATGAGAATCATCTGGGAAATAGAAGAGAGTTTGGGACATACCTGCTGTTCTCTGGGGCTGTAGAAGTAGTTCCAAGAGGAAAAAAGTTGCTTCAAAACTATCTGAAGAGAAAGATTTTGTCTATACTGCATCTTGTGGACCACTCTGTGGTCCAGGGAGGGCTCCTTTCCTTTTTGAGGTTGCTTTTCATTCAGAGGGTCAGCCTGAAAGCATGGCCTCT
The DNA here is from genome assembly GCF_000687285.1 of Phaethon lepturus. NCBI lineage: Eukaryota > Metazoa > Chordata > Aves > Phaethontiformes > Phaethontidae > Phaethon > Phaethon lepturus. The sequence continues at coordinate 14,152 of NW_010556208.1, read as the reverse complement.
GTGTGGCTGCCCTCCAGTGCAGCCAAGCTGTAACCTACGTGAGCATGACCGCAGCTTATTCAACTCGCACAGCCTGGAGAAACTCTACAGTGGCTGTCGAAAGGAGCCTGCACATGGTCCATAGAGGTCACAGAAGGAGCTGCTCTTCTACCGTGCATTAGCTGAGTCATTCACCAGCAAGGACTGAAAACTACCATTTTTTTTCCTAAAATGTGTTGTAGAATAATCTTGGCTATGAATTTGCTCTTTGTTATGTAGAACCTGTGTTCTAATTCTGGGATTTCGTCTGCCATGGAGCAAAAGGAAAAAAAAATGTCCTCATGCTTTGGTGTTCCTACATAGAGACAGATGCAAGATGCAACCATGGATCTGGTCACATCTCAAATATCTATATGGCCCTATTTGGAAAGAATAGACTCCTCATTTTGTATTGCAATATTGTGAACACAGAGAATTGTGTCTATACAATATCTATAGTCTATACACGAAATCCCATACCAGGGCATTCAAAGAACGTCACCTGCATTTATTGTGGGCTATGGGAATGCTTTTACTGAGTAACAGAAGCACCTTCCCAAGTAAGCATCATTCAGAGTGGGTACCTCTCCCTTGGTGTGGGAGGCTAAAGAAAGTACCTGTGAGACGATACTGCCTGCTTCAACAAGGCAAATGCTAGGTTTGAAAACGTTGGGCTATTGCAGTGTTCCAGGATGCAGATTTGTATTTTTTTCCATATGTTATCAGTGTCCTGCTGAGTTGTGCCATAACATGAAGATGTAGGCTTCATTCACGTATCTGCTCATACTTACTGGTATGGGAAAGATACCGTGGCTCAATGAACCCTTACTGTTCATGACCTGTTACTAGAAAGAAATTCAGATTTTCAACTACTAAGTACAGTTAATAGTTGTAAAAACAGCTGTAGAAAATCATTTGTGTTGCTAAACTTAAACATGTCACAGGGGAAATGAAAGCTGTTTATGAATATTCCATTTTTTTCCCATCTATCCTTCTTGTATAAATATCATTTTGGTAAATTAACTCTTCCTGACTAACTCAGTGCAATATCAGAAAGATAATTTAACATCTTTGTTTGCTTATTAATACAAGTATTTACACATTGCTGTAAAGGGCAAAAAAGGTGATAGCACACATAGCATGTAAGGCCTGTGCTAATGGTATATGGTTTGTGCTTCAAACTGCTAAGGTAACTTAGCAGGACTTGTTCCTAAATATGTCTGAGCTCAAGCTTTCAGTCTGATGTTGGAAATTAGACAAACTAATGCTGGCTTTGCAGTATTTCCCAATAAAGGTGCAAGAGAATGTGTTTTTATTCAAAGGAAATTAATTTTATCTGTACCTTTTGGTTACAAATACCAGTCTAGTTCTGAATGAAACCGGGAATAGGAAGGGAGTCAGCTCATGCATCTTTTATTCTGTCAAACTCTTACTTTGCTGTGTACTTTTTCCCTTGCTGGCATACGCTTAATTTTGTATATTCCTTTTTGCCAGCTGTTTGATTAATTTTTATCTTGGCTTGCTTTTCTAGTTGATTTTTTTGTAGTAACAGATTTTTAAAGGAAATTTTTTTCCCGTGGCGTGCTTTCTGACAGAAAATCTCTAGTAAATATTTATCAGGAAAGTGTTATATTAGTAATTTTCTCAATAAATATTTCTTAGAGGCTTAAGACTAGAAACCCCCATAGAACTGTGATAAATACTGACTACAGCTGAGAGAGAAGCAGTGCCTGAAGAGCACTACATGCTGCAAGCATGTTCAGATGCAGCTGATCGGTGAAAAATATCTGGTGATTTTTTAGGTAGGAGAGCTGAGCTTTCCTTACCTACCAGATCTGTCATACGCATGACGGTGCAAGATTAGCTCCAGAGTCAGGGGCACAGAATTAAGAGGCAAATCTCTTAAAATGGCAACAGCCTAAGCAGGGGGTCTGGGGGTTGACACTGGTTTTGAAACACTTAAAAATACCCTGCAGATTCTCATGGTGGAAAAGTCTTCTCAGTTTGATAGACGCGTGAGAAGCCAGAAGGGGTTTTGTGATACAGCTAGGCAAGCATGCCGGTACCCACTTCCTTTGCGTCTGCGTGTACAGTTGGGCAAAATAATAATTAGGAAAAAAGAAGTCTGGAAGTGGTAAAAGCAAACAAAAGGTCATCCACAAGTTAATTACTTGTAGTGCCTTACCTACAGATTTGCACTGACATAGGCTGCTCTGTTGCTCTCTGAACTAGAGGCTAGAAAAATAAACGGTTATGAGCGGGTAGATATGATTGAGGCGTGTGGGGTCTCCGACGATAAATAATCTCAGCTCTTGTGTTCACATACCGCAAGCGGCTTTGGCTAACGTCACGGCTTACTTGCCAGATTCATTGTGTGCCGTTCAGCAATCGAGACAGCAGTTAATAAATATTCGTATTGTTCGGACTCAAAACAAAGCTGAGGTCACGCGGGGCTGGCACCGTTACCTAGCAGGAGACGCAGGCTGCGCTCTCCAGACCGCTGATTTCTTGGCTGCTTTAATGCAGTCCTACCCTGACAGGCTTCAGAACCCTTGAAATGAGAGCAACAAGATGACTGGGGATGTGTTGCTTGCATGTGCCTCTGCCCTTTGCGCCAGGAGCATAGAGCAGTGCATGGCTCGGCTATACCTATAGCTCTGCTGTGCTTTACATACAGAACGCTATTCCTACTGAAATCACTCCCAGTCATGAAGTAGTTAAAGGAAGAAAAAAAGGGGAGATGAAAATGGCAGCAATTTGGACTATTATATAAACAATTTAGGTTTTTCTTTCCAACCACACAGCCCATAGATGGAAGAAGAAATACAGCCAAGGTAGGATCACTAAACCTTCTAGGCTGGCTTGTCCAAGGGTAGACAGGGTACAGGGGTATAAGTGATAAAGAGCTCCCTGCGTTGCCAGTCATTTACACCATTCCAGAAAGGTGTAAGTGGCCCTGTCTCCTGCTCTCATTGACAGGGACATGGGGACAGAAGCACTGGGGTGTTGTTTGTGATGGGTCTGTGTCTGGTGGGCTGGCCTGGCGAGGTACAGAAACGCTGTTGGCGAAGAAGACAGACCATGGCACATCACAGCTCTGGATGGGAGAGAGTGACGCTCCCTGATCCTTCAAATTCAGTTATCTTGCAGCTGAGTTAGGTCTTATTTCAGGAGCCTCTTGCTGTTCAGCAAAGGATTAAACTCAAGCTGAAGTGGCTTTGCCGAACAGGGATAGAGTTAAGCTCAGGACCTTCCTCGTATTTATTAACATGATAGTGAAAAGTCTGTCCGTCATGAGCAATGTGTGTAAGAACTGTCAAGTCCCACCGAGTGGTCAGCCTGCTGCTCCTCTCTCCTGCATTTCGATGGGACCATCTCCGCAACACTCATGCCAAGCCTCCCTGCTTGCCCTCAGCCCCTGCCTGACCTGGTGTCCGGGGGACAACGGCACTTGCTCTGCCTCTGGAAAAATCCGTTTTAACAGCATCTCCTCTGTCTATTGGTTCTCAGTGATCAGAGAGTCCGCTGGAAACCTTCGGCTTCACAATTTCCTACAAAGGCCGCCCCTTTGGTTAAATTCAATTCCTGACCTGCTCAATGAGCTCCTCTGAAAATCCAGCCTGGCTAAGGGAACACACATCTAATGTCTAGTTTTTCATTTCACCCCAATCCGGACAGTTTTAGCCTGCTGTCCTGCCTAATTCACCTCCTAATGGAATCTACAGCTTCCAACTTGGTTGAGGACTTCAGGAAAAGGATAGTTTAATTCGCAGCGACCCGTGCTGGAATGATGTCTGCACTGGAGAGGCAGCTTTAGCGTTCGTCACACCTAAAAATGCAATGACAGTGGATGTTTTTCTCTGCTTGGTTTCTTCCTTTTATCTGCATGCATTTGTTTCCACTTACACCTAGAGAGACTTGGAAAGTGATCTGATGAATTAGAAGAGGCTACTTAGGAGGAAATTAAAATCTCTACGCGGCTCTCTGTTACTTCCTCAAGTCTTTCTGTGACTAGTACTAAGCTGTTATGATACAGGATTTTTGAGATGCCAGGGAGGGAAAAACAAAGGGGTTTCTGTGTAGCACTGATTTTTCCACCCCGGGGTTTTGGATTCCTGTTTGCGGCACTGACACGACACTATCCCACCGCTGCCTGCCAGCAGCACCGAGCCCACGCACGGCGGGGGCTGGCTTCTTACTCCTCACCTTGCAGGAGCTCCAGGCTGGTCTGTACCAAAACCCCTGTATGCTCCCAGAGAAACCAAAGAGGATTCTTTCTTCATTTCTCGTTGGAAATGAAGAACAGGCATAAATCTCAGTAAGAAATACCACTGCTTCTTACTTACCTCCATTCTTTCCACTTTGGAAATAAAATGTGGTTGGTGGGTCCTGACAGTGTGAACATGCTGCTGTTAAGGAGCCAATCAATTCTGCTATTAGAGCTTTTTTAAAAAAAATGGAACTGTATTTTGTGTCTTCCCTGTGCAAAAATCTCCCTCTCTCTTTTTTCTCTCTCCCTCTTTTTTTTTTTTTTAAACCATGCAGGAAATGTTTTGGAAGGGAGAGTCAAGAGACTTAAGTCTGGAATTTTTATGTACACCAGAAACTTAAATGTGTGGTTCAAGCTGATAAACTTACCACACCTCTTTCTGTTTTCTTTATAGACTTATTACAAATATCTGGCTTGGAACCTAGATTTATGGTGTGAACAAAAGAAATATAGACCATAGAGACATGAAAAGATAAATCTCAGGAGGAGATATAAAAGGGTTTGTTCAACTTTTAAACTGTTTCTTAATGAAACAAAATAACAAAAAAAGATCAGAACATTCTTTTTTTTTTAAAATGTTCATGTTTAAAGAAGCTGTCGAACATTAGCGATGCCACATGTAAAATATCACCTCTATTGTTTTATGTCTGAGTTGAAATTACATATAGAGCATCCACTCCCGGGTTGCTTGTAGCATCGCAGTTTGCATTGTTATCAACAGGAGGTTTGTGCAAAAAAGCGACAGCAAGCACAGAGCGCTCAAGCTATATTTTGAAACTAGAGCTCCCCAAAATTTCCCAATGGTTCATTTAGGAGCACTTTTTTGGATTGATTTCAGGTGGAATGTTTTGTGAAAATGTGTACAATTCCATGATATTTAATTAAGAAAAGAATAAATACATAATTTCTGGTTTTACTTTTTCCTTGTATGGCTTTTTAAAGAATTCTAATCAAAATGAGTCTTTGTGACCTCAGTTTTGACAATGTCATGAACTCCGGAGCTACTGTGAGCATACAGGCCCCCTTCTTCACCAGCAAAGATGTGAGACTTCTGTGAAAGTTTGACCTACGACATGTTTTAGGAAAAAAAAGGACATTTACTCTTGATTTACAAATATTCAAGAATTCAAGAATATGTGGAGAATTCCCACAGCCTTTGGTAAGTTGTTCCAGTGATTAGTTATCCTCACAGGTGAAGAGCTTACACTGTATTTCTAATCTGAATTTGTGTGGCTTCAGCTTCTTACTCTATGGATTTATTATACCTTGGTCCATTGAGCATCTCTTCTCTTCAACTGGAAACTCTTCCCCAACAGTTAAAATATATTTTAAATTCTATAAGGAATATATAAGGTCAAAAAAATCCAGCTTGCAGACTCAACACAAGTGCACTCATCTATGATCAAATCATCCTTGTTCTTATTTGTTAATTTAGGTGAGAATCACCACTTGCATCTGTCCGTGAAAGACATACTTCCTTTACGGCTGTTCTTTGAATCTCTTTCAGTCGAGTGGAGTCGCTCCTGGATTGCAAGCACCAGAGTGAATCCCACTGTTCTGGCAGGGGTTTCATCCATGCCAGAGAGAGAAGAAATCTATCCCTCCTACTCAGTTTATATTATATGACCAAGAATTGCACAAGCCATCTTATTGCAATAGGAATTTGTGTTTAACTGATTATCAACCAGTACCCCATTAATAACTAAATACAGTTTTGTTTGAATAAGACAGTGTGTTCATTTGGTCCACCTAATTGTCTGGTAGTTGAATTGAAACCTCAAAAATTTTGCATGTCAACATCATATGTCACTAAAAATGTATGAGGATAATTTTGTGAAATCAGTGTGTTCCTACTGCTTTCACAAATAACTAGATTATGTCCTAGGTCCACTTTTAGGTTTTTATTGAGGGTGTCTTTGCCTAGAGTGGAGCTCTTTTGCCTTTGGAAAAGGGGATTTTAGGAAGTAAAGATTCATATAATTCATATAAGGCATAGACTCAAGCTAACATTTTTGAAAAAATGTGTGTTCTAAGTCTATGTAATTCAGTCATCTAATTGCCCAGATAAATAAATAAGGATTTACTTCCCACTGGAAAACTAGAAGATCTTGGATGAGGAACTTAATTGTAGGTTAAGTCTGTCTCCATATCACCGGTGAGAATTACTGACCTCTAACAGTTACTTGGTGTCTCCTGTGAAATGAAGTCCTGAGTCTTATACCACAAGTAGCCACATCATGGTACTGTCACCACGGCTGTTCTTAGCAGGCACCTTTCCCAAACGCTAAGTAGATGTTCCAGGGCCAAAATGACTATAGAGACGGACCTACCCATTCAGCCCCATAGGGATGCCTCTCAGAAAAAGAAATGAGGCACCTCAATAGGGGCAGGTGGGGAATTTATGCTGCTCCTACCCGAGTTGTCATTTCCCTGTGGCTAAATAAGATATTTGCTCCCGACCCTTTCAAGAACACTAATTAACTTAAAAGAAAATCAGGTCTGAATCCAAATGTAAACAGATTATCTCTGGGCCCTAACAAATGAGATTGCTGTGAAGAATTATGTAATTCTCAAATTTGACCTCTAGTCAGTGCAAACCTTCAAGAGCAGCCTCATCTTTATGGGGATCTACTCCAAGCTTTAAAGCATCTATGGCTCTGTGATTTTGTCATGAGCACATAGTAAATGTGTCTAAACATAGCTACTGCAAATGCCTGGAAGTTACCAGCTAAGACAGAAGCAGCTAATTGAACACAGCACCAGCAGGCATAATAAATGTTCATTGATTTTAATGTTATGTGGAAGATTTGATATTCAAGTGACTAGGTTACTAGTAATTGCATTGCTCATTCTAAAAATGCAAAAGATAAACAATTACTAAAATGTACATGTTAATTTGGCTCTAATGAAGTGATTAAAAGTAGAAGGAAAAAATGAAAACAAAGCACTACCAAGTTATTTTACTCACTTTTTTTTGGTAAACAAGATCTTTCTGTGGTACAACTGCTGTTCAACTAAAAAGAAACATTGATAATTATAATGTATTATGAGCCAACCAAGTATTTTCCATTTGAACAATGATTTTCACTTAGCACGTTAATGTTGACAGAAAAAGACCAAAGGCACCCTTGTGACTTTACCAGCATGTCATAACAAAATGAAGGCTTAACCTGTTTCTGAAGGATTGACTTTCAAGCAGGAAACTGGGCTATTTTGGAAACTTAGCTAATGACACTGTTATTTTTTCTCCTGAGTGATAAGGTTGATGGATACATACCACTTGTATTTTGCTTAATCCTTTTTCTCCCATGCTCAGGACTATCACTTACACCATAGTGTTGATCAATCAATGTATATTAGTATCCAGCTCTACTGACAAATGCTCTTGCTCCGTCTTTTGCAGCTGTAAATTTATTTTGACAGAATTATCTGACACATGGTATCTTTTTTCCTTCAGAGAACTGTGAAGACTAAAATTTTCAGAGGGACCTGTGAGAATACAGTGAATTCACCTCTAGGTGAAATCCCAGGGGCACCAAGTGCCTGTGTGCCCCAGGAGTCCTGAAAAACCCAGCCAAAGGCTAATTATGATCTTCCTTGTGCTCCAGAATAACGTCACTGTACATCTCGCACGATAAAGTAAGTTTCTCTAAAATGTGGAGATGTAAGGAGATGTAAAGAGCAATAAATATACAGACTTATGAGATTTAGAAAGGGCCCCAGTAACAGTGGCTACCACAGGTGTTCAAACAGTTAATTATTTTCACCGAGGTGAACATTTCCAAGCTAGCTCCCCAAAATAAATTCTTACAGCGAGCAGACAGTAAAGGATGTAATTGGATTACAGAGCTCGGCAATATCAGTGCTTGGCTTCCTTATAGAATTTAAAATATATTTTAACTGATGAGGAAGAATTTCCAGTTGAAGAGAAGAGATGCTCAATAAAAACATGATTTTACCATCGCCTGACACTTCTGCAAGGTCATGAGGGCAGATAAACAACTTCCTGCAGCTGTGGCTACATCTGGCACACGACTGAGGCAGAGCGCGTGCTTCGCAAAGATAAACATATCAGGTTGTATCTCCATAGTCTCCTACACTTCTGGATAAAGCTTGGGGAACTGAACTTGGCCCTGCAGTGCCAGCGGTAATTAATTTCTGAAACTGCTTTGGCACTAATGAATCAAAACAGCCCTGCAGTGAGTTTAAAACCACCTCACACCAATAATGTTCAGTGACTGTGGGTAGCTATGTGCCATGGCACTGACCCTGAAGCCCCTGGTGGTATTTCTCACCTAGAGACCATAGCTACCATCAATCTGCTGGCGAGATGCTTCAGGGGCAGCCTGTTGCTGGATACCTGTGCTGGGGAAGGGGTTCCTCGTGGCCTGGGGTTAAAGGCTGCTTGTGTGTTCCTAAGACACATTTTTAGACGACAATCTGTCTTTGAATAGCTTCAATTCAACGGCCTTGGTTGGTGGGTATTTCTGGCGTATTGCCGCTCATGTGGTTGGTTTTTTCCTCAAAGGCTGTCATGGTGCTTTTGGGTGTAGGGTGGGGTGTTTTTTGTTTGCTAACTGAACAAACTGTAATCAATAAATGATTTTTGACTGACCCCAGGTTGAAACTTTTTGACATATGCAATGAGACAAGCCAAGGTAGCTTTAACCTCAGTGGTAATGCCAAAAAGGAATTAATTGCATTTTGCATCATTTTTGTATTTGGACAGTAGCATAGCATTGCACAGCTGGAGAGGCATGTCCCTTGTTTGGGCAAATTGTATGTAGGTGCCTCTGCAGGTTTCTGGAGGGAGATCCAGTCCTGAAAAGGTGCCTTCCTCTCTCCCTGGACTGTCCCAGGAACCTGGTTGCCACCAGGGGCAATCCAGACCCTCCTCTGAGGCTGGAGAGGAGCAGACCACCTGCTCTTCTGCTGAGGCTGGGCACCCTGCAGAGTAGGGAAGGGCTTCTGAAAGGGAAGGGCAGGCAGTGCCCAGCATTTGGATTATCTTATATATTATTATTTTGGATATTGTTTCAATGGGAGCTATATCGGTATGGTCAGAACACTTGCTCATGACTGTGGAGCTGCAACCCTCTGAGCTTAGAGGAGCACTTGAAAAGTGCCCCACAAGCTCTGTGCAAGAAGTCCTTGAAGAACCTGGGTCCCAGGCAGTGCCCAGACAAGTCTATCCATCGCAGGCCACAGAGGCAGCCCTTGGTGGATGCAACACAGCGGAGGCGCTGGGCAGCCGCAGAGCTCCTGAGGCAGCCTTTGGCCACTCTCTCTTCCATGGACCCCTCAGACAGCAGCTGGTGATGGAAGGATCACATTTGTACCCCTCGTACCAGCCACATCCCCGTGGCAAGGAGGTTTGCCCATCCAGAGGAGAAGCAAAATTCCTCCTCTGCCCTTAGCTTAGCAGTTTGCACTGAGGAGTAGCTGTTTGGCCAAGTAGCTGTGTGGTAGGAGCACTGTTGCCTTGCTTGCTTATGTGTTGGGAAATTTCTGGCCTTGTTGCCAGTAGATGCTTACTATATCTTCCATGAGAAGTATAAAGTTGCTAGGACCTTGGCCGCAAATTTATCCAATTTGGAAAAAACATAGTTTTCAGCTGAATTTAATTCAGCTTAGCAAACAAACAAACAAAATTCATGAGTTATAAAACATCTCTTTTCTTTGCAAAAACCCCAGTTCTGTAACAAGCCATGTCAGGTAAGTATTTGTCCACACTTCGACACATCACGTGGAGAACTGTAGGAGCTGACAATATGCAAGCCATTTGATGTTGTGTTCCTACCCTGCTTCCTGGCAGACACCTCTCGGAGATGACAAGGGAGTATCATTTTTACATGACGGTGTTTCTACCAAACTGCTGATAGAGCCCTTCACAAGATCACAGAAGGGTCCATATCATCTGATTAGCATTTAGAGAAGCTGGTCGGCCGGGAGAGAACCGCAGGAGACCAGAGACTGCCACCCTTGAGGGCTGAGAGGAAAGACTCAATCAGTGGTTGATAAGGCTGAGCAATGATAAATCACAAACAAAACTCCAGGCTTAGGAATTCACAGCACAATCTGTCATGAATTTCCTTCCCTTCCCTCCCTCCCCAATATCTGATGAGAATTTGCCTTTTAAAATGGTCTCTGGCAGTACAAGAAACCAAGTCAGCGAGAATTGCTGAGCTGCGCCTGGCTTTTGTTAGTTTTCTTAGTGCCTTTTTTTTTTAAATAACGATACCTTTGTGTTATGTGTGTCTCTAGGTATATTTATGCAAATTCAGCTGCTAGTAGGTGATAGCAGGAGGAATGTTAAAGTTCAAGGACTTTTTTGCAATGTTAAAATGCAAAAACCTCATGTGAAAAACACTTGGTACCAGCTTATCAACACTTTAAAAGGGAGATTTGAAACCTGCCTAGGAGTCCCAGTTCTCCACTGAAGCAGACTGCAAAATCCTTTAAAAAACTATTTTAGAATAGATTTCAAATAAAAAGACCTTCTCTATGGGAGGTACTTCTGCTGGGAGGAGTACTCTCCACATCAGATTTCGCTCTGGTTCCGAGACGCTGTAAGACCTTAGCCTGCATATACAGTATATAGGTATGATGGTGTAGGCCAATGCATGGGCTGGAGATACATCTTCCCATGCTGTGGCCATGGAGGAGAAGGAGCACTGCAGTGTCAGCGTGATGAGCCAACACACTGACAGAACGCACATCTTGGCACTCAGCTGCCGTGGGTGACGACGTTGTTATAGGTCTGCCCAGGACTCTTCTGCTTCGTCCCCTCTTCCCCTTGTTAACCACTTAACGATGCGAAGGGAGGATGCAGAGAACTTCAGGTCTCCCTTTGCCCAAGTATGGTATAAATAGGACTTAGCAGAGTATTTCTCCTGAGTATAGCACTTATAGTCGCATGTGTACATTCTCCCTCTCACTTTTAGAGTACAGCGAGCAGCAGTGGAAGCAGGTCTGTGCTTCGCCTCTGTCTCTGGAGCACCCCTGTGGACTGTGAATTCCCTCACCAGCACCTTTTCCACGCTGCTCCTTACACGAAGGCTGGAGGCAGGTGAGTGCTGTTACCCACCTTTCATATAAACCAGTTCCCTTCATCTCTTCAGAGAGATGCCAGGTGAGCAAAGCATGCACGAAAGGCATGTGCTGCAGCTGCATGCCCGCTGCACCTTGCTTCTCAGGCACACGCATACACAGGCTCAGAAGTGGGGTCAAGTAACCCACGTCTACCCAGTAAACAAGCTTAAAAACAAGGAAGAAACAAGACTGTTAGAGACTGTTAGAACAAACTAAGTGCGGAGGAAAAAAATATGTGTTTTAGGGGGAACGGTGGCAAAAAAATGCCAGAGACCGCAAAAAAGCAGGAAAGAAGGAAAGAAGGCACTTTGAGAAAAATGCACCACACTAATCGTATGGAAAGTGGACATGCACTGCTGCCTAATTTGAGGGATGGATGGTAGGAGCTGTGTTGAGCTTCTCATGGAACTGCGCTTTAAAAATACATTAAAACGTTGGCTAGCGTGCTTGCAACGAAACTGGTAGGTTTTAACCTAAACACCACTGTGATCCTCCTCCTCTTGCACGAGTGGGATATTTTGGGGCAGTGTTGCACTGGCTTGCTGTAGCAGCTGATAGGCTGAACTGAAGGACGTATAAATGTTCTTTCCAAACTGACGAGAGAGAGAAAACTCTTACCGGAGAGGAACGCTGAGGATCTATTTTTAATTTTTAGCTTGGTAAAAATCATATATTGCACGATTGCAATAGCCTGCTTTTTGCATCTGTAACAATTCTTGCCCCGTAAGAGCAGCAGGATTCCTCCAAGGGTTGCCCGAGCATGCAGAAACGCTGACGCTAGCCCGATGCTGGTGCTAGCAATGTGCACTGCTTACCCTTATTAGACAATAACACGTACCCTGGGGTGTCTTCTGGCATTTGATTAAGCTCCCTGGGATTTCAGCTTTGTAGATTGTCCATTGTAAATGCAGAGGCAGAAGAAAGATGCGATCGCCTCTGCTTCAAGGGTGGTACAACCACCTCTCCCGGCAGGAAGCGTTCAGATGCCCCTGATGACAATGGGCAAACAGACAGTGTTTTTGTTTATTTTGCCATAAAGTGCTGATGAACAAATGAGGCGGAGGCATTAAGAAGCTCACGCTGTGAGGAGAGATTTGAGTTTATCAGCTGCTTCTTGGCAGGGTAAATTTTACATACAGGGAGAATATAAAGCAATCCCTCCCCGTGGGATGAGACTCTAGAGTTTTATTTCATAAATAAAAGGGGTGGAGTGGTTTCCTTAGAGATTTGCTCTTTTCTTGAATCAAGTTTGAATAATACCGTTTATTTTCTCTGATCTTCTTTGGTGTAACATGATCATGAAACTCATCACAGCTAGCTAGTCTATAGCTGAGGGGCAGCAGAGGATGAGGGGAAGCAGCTATGGATAAAGCACAGGCTGGGAAATACTGAGGAAGATCTCTGACTAACAGGCTGAACTCTGCAATTAAACTCTGTTCATTTGATCGTCTAAGCTGTATGATGAAAGGTGCTATTCAAAACTCGGGCTGGTGTCTGCTCTCACTGAAGTTGTCACAAATGGCTCAAAATACTATGTACAGAACCTTGCCCTGCGAAAAGAGGCAATAATGACCCCGAGCGATCACACAGATCACATGTAGATCTCCGTCCTGCTACATGGGGAGGGCTGAAGATACTGAACCTCACGGCTAGCTCACATGAGTCTTCTTTTTCCTGGTACCCTGACCTGGGACATCTTTATATATTTCAGCAGAGAACTCATAATACATGGCAGATTTGGAAAACGTTTTGGAATTTACGTTGTGAAGCAAAGTGGGATCTTCCCTCCACAGCATCTAGAGGCCAGTGGCAATGTCCACATGATCTCTTGTAAAAAGGTGATGCCATATGGCAGGAAGCCATTTATCTGGTTTCATTGCTGTAAGGGAGTGAAAATTGACAGGACAATGCTATCTGCAGGGCTCACGGGGCTGGGTCAAATCCTGCTTACCTTACTTATGTAAATAGTTCCCCGCATCTCAATCGCTCTGTGTTGTTACAAACTGTCCTGATTTGCACTTTGCAAACTGAGAGCAGAACTTGCTTCCAAATCTTCCAAATGGAGCTTTTCCCTTCAAGAGAGAAAAGCTTTGTCCTGCCCAACGGAGTCATCTGCACTCCTGCAGAAACCCAGTAGTGTTTCACAGGGAATTTTCTTTTGAAGTATGGTTAAGACAGGAGGAAAACCTTCCCTCCCAAGCATAATCCTGTAGTGTAAAATCAGCTTTATATTTATTAATTTTGACATCCAAGCCACTCTGTTTAATGCATAAGTATAAGCTCTTAGGGATTTGGGTCTTCAGCGCTCGGTGGTTTGCCTAGTATTCCTCATGGTCCCCTGTACAAGGGAACTATTTTTAAGAAACTCTGCAGTTTCGGCTTTGCTGTTCCTTTACGATGGTTGGAGAGGGAAGGCTGGGGTGGGCGGGGGACATTTGCGCAAGATGTTCAAGGGTGGTTTTACAGTCTCAGCGGACTCCGCAGCCAGGAACTGAAACCTCTTGAATTACTGCCAGGTCTTCCTCTCAGATCTGTCCGAAATGACTTAGCGCTGGTGCAGGTCAGGCCTGAGCTTCGGCAAGAGCCGTCCTGTGTTACACCTAGGGAGGCCCCGCCGTGCTGCACCTGCCTTTGGAAAACAGAAGATCTGCTGAGGAAGCGCTGAAAACAATAAAGGCGAGTGCGATGGTTAGGAAATTATCCTTGAGCACAGGCTCCGCGTGTGAAATAACCTTCTCTGCTACAGTCTTCCCGTGCAGCTGCGGCCGAGCC
>NW_010556207.1:11598-18482 GCF_000687285.1 Phaethon lepturus | reverse complement strand
GGAGCTGTGAGGGGCGGGCGGGCGCCTGGCGTTAGTTAGTGCTCACGTGGTGGGAGCGGGAATTAATGAGAAGCCATCGGTGCGGGGCGTTGAGCAAACAGGTAACGGACCCCGCCCCGCGTAGGGTGCCGGCAGCCTAAAACCGGTAGGTGAAGGGGGCAGGAGTGAAGGGCACGGCCTGGCAAGGTGAGAGGCGCGGGCCCTGGCGCGGGCCGGGAGCCCGATGTATCCCAGGAATCGCGCCCCAGTGTCTGGGGCGAAAGTCCCGCGCTTCACCAGGCGTGTTTCGCCCCTGCGAGTGGGATGCCGCAGCAGATTGCCTTTGTTGTGCTCACAGCTGTGCAGATGTTGGCTGCCGTACCCCGGGTGGATGCCGGGGTCGGCTCAGAGTGTCCCTGGGCTTTGTCGGGTGTGTTTCACTGTTGCTCATTGAAAGACTCTAGCGTGTCGTCAACTTTGACCTTGACTTTGATGGAAGGTTAGTCAATGGGATGTGCAGAAAGTGCAACACAAGTTCAGTGAATAATTCCTGTTAGATCTCTACTGACACATTAAATGGAGGTTTTTAACAATTCTTTTAAAAGGAGAGTTTTCTTGTAAATTTACTGATTTCTAAAGCTGAAGAAAAGCCGTGGTTATAATCTAGTCTGATTTCCTAGTCCCATGGCTATTGCTTCCTATGTGCAACTGTTCAGGGATCCTTATGGGCTCCTGTGCGATTTGCTTTCCCTCTTTCATCAACAATACAGAGGGACAAACGCTTTGTAAAATCTGATGGAACCTCTCACTAAAAATGAAATTGTTTGTCTAGGGCCTGAAGAGCTTTGATATCCTACAGGCAGATCATTACTCAGTGCCTGTGCAAGGTGCTTTCTGTCAGAGAGGGAAGGGATGGGTGGGACAGCAGATGAAAATAAATAAAACCCTGACAGCAACCGAAAGGAGCCAGCAGAGTCCAGCATCCATCAGCAGCTGCTCTTTCTGATCTTCTCTAGGGTTTCGTTGCCCACACCGTCCCTGCCAACTCTCCCTCTCTCTTTCTGACAGGCAAATCTCCCGGAGCTACTGTGCTGCTTGGTGTGTTTGCAGCCAAGCGCCGGAGGAGGGTAAGGGCAGGTGTCTCTGATTCCGAGGTCTTGGCAGCGTTTCCTGCTTTCGACAGTTCAGCAGCGAGGGATAAATCCCGGCACTTCTGCATCACTGGGAAGAGCCATAAGACGCTGCAGTGTTCAGGGAGCGGGGAAGGAGGTGGCATAAGCTCATAGGACTGTCTCAGATGGCACTTTGGCTGCCCTCAGTGATTAACGATGAGGTTCGTGCTTCCCAGGTGGCTCCAAGAAAAAGGTGGTTCCTCTCCATCTACCAGGTCATCATCCTTATGAAGAAGGGATGTCTACGCACTGGTGTTCTGGCTGCCAGCAGGGTGGAGAGGGCATCCCAGGAAGCGATGGTTGGGAGTGGTGGAGAGAGGGGGAGACTGGAAAGCCATAGTTTCTGATCCTGCTCCCAAGGCGAGGCTCAGCCTTGGTGCTGATGAGCTGGACAGCTGCAGAGTGTGGCGTGAGCGCAACCGCTACCTGTCTGCCCCTCCTTGCCACGGGCAGAGCTGGGGAGCCCAAAGGCCCCAGCATCAGGTGTGTGCCAGGAGGCTGCAGTCCCAGCTCTGCCTCACCCTGGGGCAGTGCTGGGCTCACCGGTGCCCCTGGGAGGCTGAGGGTGGTCAATGGGTAGTGGGGAGCAGGAGCTGGTGCTCGGTAAGTGGATGGAGCAAGCTGGCAGCGTGTGGTGCCATGTGTCTTAGGGTGTCGGGAGCTGGGGCTTTCTGGCAGTCTGAAGCAGACTGGAGTCACACTACGGACCTTGCTTGGCAGGATCCCATCCCCGTCCTGCAGTCGGGACACAGCAGGTGATGTTAAGTCAATAAAAGCATGTCAGTAGTTTAATAGTCCCCCTGAGACCCTGGGGACACCCTGCCTGTTCCTCGGTGATCCTGTCAGGTACCTTGGCTGTCTGCTTGCCTTAGGGCAATCATAGCTGAAACCACAGGTATCTGTGGTGGTGAGCATGGATGAGAGGAAGGGGTGGGGAACAGAGCTACTGCTGCAGGTAACCTGAGCACGCAACTTCATCCGCAGGAGGAGTGGGCACTACAGGGGTCTTTCAATGCGTAGATCGAGCTCGGCATTTTGGGCATTCAAGGCACGCCCTCTAGACAAGGGACTGTCTGGAGTAAGAAGCCATTTGTAGTCAATGAATGAAATACTAGTAAATGAAAACATCTCAGTGAGGAAAGCTTTTAACGTCATGGAAGTGGTCAGCTTATATGGAGCCGTAATTTGTGTGTTAAAGGAGACGCATCTCGAGCGAGGAGCACTGTGCTCCTGCGCGGCCAGCCTGAGCAAGTGTGACATCTGGTACGATGCAGCTCCAAAACTGCAGGTGCAGTGCAGCTCATGTCATCTTATTTCTGTTCCTGGTTTTCTGCTGATGCTTATCTAGTCCCAGGAGAATATTCATGCTTCTTTTCGGTTTGAAAAGCTGGAGTGAAGTCGGTGGGAGTTTGGTCAGTGACTTCTAGCAGAGCTTCGCTCCTTTGTGCTTGTGAAAGGGAAGCATTGAGTACGGTGGTGGTCAGACATCAGCAGCAAGGGGAGGTTGCCTGGGGGTACCCGTGTCCCACCCATCGCCCTTTGGACCAGCTGCTAGGGTGCAGTCAGTGCTGCTCCTGTCATGGTGTCAGCGGAACTCTAATCCGGAGCTGTAGCAACGAAAGGAAGCGTAGGCTGTGGTGGGGAGCTCAGAGGCACTTCGATCCTGGTCGACGGGGAAGGATGAAGTGCAGCTTTCACTTGGGGCTCTTTTGTTTCCTCTTACTGCGCTGGTGTTCCCAGGGTCCCGGCTGTCGTTCTGGCCTTGCATCACGTTCACAGACGGGTTGTGTGAGGGATGTCTTGGTGAGGAAAAGGAGTTCAGTGGGCATCCCTTGTGGGCTCGCACAGCCCTGCGGAGCGGAGTCGGGAGCACCGAGGGTGCCGCAGGCAGCCAGGGTGTGTGGGAACCCTGGTTCTCTCTGTGCACTTTTCTTTGCAAAGCTGTAGGGCAGCTTGTATCCATTTCGGCTTTGAAGGGTCCCTGATCTGTGCTACTGATTATGACTCACGGATGGAGTTTTGGCAGAATAGCTGACAAACAAGGTCAAATAAACAGACAAATTTAGCAAAAGCATTAAGTTGGCAGGTGGGATAAATGACACGCTAAAAGATGAAGGAAAATTTTAAGATTAGGTTAAAGAGAGGAATAGTCAAAGCCTAAGTGTGATAAATTAAACCATTCTTAACCAAGAGATTACCTGCAGCTTAAACCTTGCAGCACCAACAGTAAAACACTGCGTTGAAAGTGCAACTTCAGAGCCAAAGTGCTGATGATACCTGGGAGAGACATGTAGACTAGACCTCAAGGAGAGCAGCCAGGGACCTTTGGCAGTGGATAGACACGAGTGATTTTGGCTCAGACCTTCAGTGCAATCTCCCTCCTCCCATCCTCTCCACGCTCAGGGTGTTGCTGAGTATTAATGGGAAAGTCGCATGGCAAGGCAGGAGAAACCGGCACTGAGGGGCTGGCCGACACGGGACCCGCGCAGCCGCGGGAGCGCTGCAGGACGGAGCTCAGCCCTGGCCGGGAGGGTGCACATGCGTGCTGTGATGTGCGGTCCTCTGGTCTGGTGGAGGTGCCCGTGCGCCTCTCCTTCGCCCCATCTTTGCTTTCCCCCCGATGCTGTTCTGGGGCATTGTAGGGTTGAGCAGTTGAAGAGCGCACATGCATGTGAATGAGATCTGTAATCTTGGGTCTTCTGGCACTACCAGGAAAATAGCAAAGTCTCTACCTTCTGCCTCAGGTCCCGAACCAGCTGCACATGGTCACTTGTTTCCCTGTGTGGATGTAAGGCCAAGCTGAGCCAGAGCCTCCCTCTTTTCTTTGGGAGGGATGTGCTTGGCAGCGGCTGGGCCCCTGCAAGGGGAGGGCTCTGTCTTGAGCCAGTTGCCAGTTTTCCAAAGGTGTCGTTCTCTGTGTCGTGACAGAGAAATAAAATGTGTGGGAGACATGAGATCAGGGGAGCAAGCACTTGACAAAACCCAGACAATACATTTTCCTATAGTCCTGCCAAAGCTAGTCATCTGGTGGCAATTTTAAGACTCCCACAATTACTCTGATTTTCTTTAGATCATTTCTATACAGATCAGCTGAAGATAAACTTACTGCTTCACTGTAGAGATTTACAAAGGATGCAAACGCGGAGCACCTCATGTGAGAAGCAGCAGCTGCACAGGTTTTGCCCGCATTGAGTGTTGGCCAGCCCAGGGGTGCATCCCCGGGCACCCCAAGGCACAGCTTGGTGTCACCCAGGCATGCTCACGGCTGTAGATCTGCCACCCCAGAACTCCCAGCAATTACCGTGTGGGAGAACCTCAGCTTGCAAACAGACGCACCCATTCTCGCCGGACAGAGGTATTCAAACCCGGTGTCTGCTCTCCTGTGCTGTGGGATGTGGTCCCTGAACCCCCGCCCATGGGCAGCGTGCCAGGAGATGATGGGTTTTGTTTGATCCTGGCTGGGATGGGCTTGTACATGTGGCTCAGTTTCAGGCAGATGCAAAATAGAAGATAAAAAGCTGCTTAACGGTGATATTAAATAGGTTTTGACTGGAGGCAAAAAGGCATTTTGTTCTTTCTGTGATTTTTCTCAGCTTAAACGATATTATTAGTGTCTAAATTTATACTCATGCAGAGGAAATCAGCTTTCTGCATAGAATCCTCTTCTAATAAGCTAAGTTCACTTTGATCAGTGTGAGGACTGTTTATATGCAGCGTTCGTAGTGATCTTGGTGCTCAAGAGAGACACAGAATATATGCATGTTCCCCCTCGGGTGTAGTCAATACGCTGTGTTTGCATAATTTATCTAGAAAAAGAGACGTATATGAGACATGGGAGGAAATTCTGCCCCTGCGTAAGTGGGTGGGAGTTTTGCTGTGGGTTGAGCCAGGGCAGCTTTCGCCCGCTGCGGCAGGGTGCCCCCGGAGTCGGCCACCACAGCTTGCTCGGGTGACTTCTGTGGAAGTGCTTACAGAGAAATTATTGCATACAGGTGCTTATTCAAGACAACACTTAAACGCGTTCTTAAAATTAATCACACGCTTTCCTGAACTGGGGCTCGTGTGCTGTAAGGGGCTGAATTTAGCTCGGCGCTGGCGGAGCGCCATGGCCGTGGGCAGCACGTGCTGTGGCAGTGGCCTGGTTTGCTCCTGCCCGAGCACACACGGGTCGTGCAGGGGATGAAGGGCACCGTTTTAAGGAGGGGAGCAAGGCCCCAAGTACACTGTGCAGCTCTCTGGGGCCACTTAGCAAATCTCTGGCATGTCTCATACCAATACCCGGTCCAGAAGAGGTGAAGCAATACCTTGCTCCCCCACGCACGCCAGTGCGCTGAGGAATGGGTACTACCGGATGAGCTGTAGTCAATGCATCCATTTCTTGAGGTTTTTGGAGGCTATGACAAGCTTTTGATGGGCACTAAATCTTATTCTTCCCAAGGCATCATTTAAATATATGTGTCCTCCTGCCGATTATAGGAAAGCTCTAGGAAGAGAGCAAAGCATCCAGCCCTTACGTATACCTCTCATCACATTTTGCTAGCGGTGTGGCCAGGGTTTTAGCACTTGCTGGGCAAGGCTGAGAGTGGTTTTCTGTGCCAGAGACAGTGTCATGAAAATGCAGATGTCCCTGCATTGACAGCATCTGCCCCAACCTGCCACCGTCAATGCAGTGAAATGCCTGGAACAGATGGCTGTTGATGGTGCCTGCAGCTAACGCCAGCAATGCGGTTGGGGATTTGGTGCACTCAAAATCCAGCGAGGGGATGGCTCTTGGGCTTTGTTTCAGCCTCTTCTGGTATTTTGAGATATTTGCAGAGACCTCCCCTGGGTTCAGGAACGTTTGAACCTGGACTACCTGCTGCAGTGCATGCTGTAGCATCCTTTTATATATGCAGCTTGGTGGCTCCTGCAGCATTCCACTTAGTCCTTTGCACGCTGATTTATTATCTCTAATGACGCAAAATTACACAAAGCTTTTGACATTTCTGTGGCCTGAGAATGCAAGTCACAGTCACACACAGCAGCTGAACATCAACCAGGCTTGGGGCACACGTGTGCTTTAGCTTCCCTGGTTAATTGGCCTCCTCGCTCCTGTTCTGTCCAAGGAAGAAAACGGCGGTTTCATATGCCTTTGTGGCCATTGCTGTCATCTCAGAAATGCTGGAGTATGTTTTTCTGCCACCACCTCCTTCCATCTCTTTCATTGCCTTAAAAAGTACAAATCAAAGCACTCCCTTGCTGGCTTCTCTTTCCTTCAGCACAGCCCTGACTTATCCTTACAGCTTTTCCCTGCCTCCCACTGCTTCTCTAATGGGGTCAGGTCTGCTCATTCCTGACCCCTTTCTCACCCTTCTCTTGTTTCTTGCTGAAATGCAATTTTTTCTCTCCCCTATTAATATCTCCTGCCATGGGGCTGTCCCTGGGGAGCGGCGGTGGCTGGAAGAAGACCCTGCCTGTTTCAGTCCAGAGTGCTCCCTGCTCCATCATCCTGCTCCTGGCTCCGCGCTGGGTGACATCCCCACCGCAGCTCCTTCCCTTCATCCCCAGAGCAGGGACACCGCACAGGTGCAGCCAGAAAGACAACGTCACTCGTGCAGTATTAGGACCCGGTCACATCAAAGCGCTGTACGGTGCTCTCTAACAGCTGTGCCTGTAACTGTGTTTCGGCGGTGGCCCGGAGCCTGGGCCGTGGGCTGGAGCTGCACCGCGGGGTCTCTGTTGGGGAGGGCCAAC
>NW_010556207.1:7928-11260 GCF_000687285.1 Phaethon lepturus | reverse complement strand
GCTGCCGACAGCCATCCACTTGCTGTGGCTGTTTGGGGGTCCGGGAAAGCTGCATTTGACTCGGATAGGTTTCCCTCACAGTTCTGCCTTTTCCTCTGTGCCTAAGCACTCCCTTGTCCCTTTGCATAATGCTGGTGCTCGTATGGATGTCTTCATCTGGGGGTGCTTCTGTAGACAAAGGCATTTTGACTGCGGCTGGGTTAAAGCACTGCCGAGCCCGTCGGTTGCCGAGCTCATCTGCAGGCCCTCCTGCATTCAGTGGCGAGAAGAGAGTTTAACTTTGCAGCCGCTGCAGCCCGAAGACGGAGCACAGATGGGGGCTGAGACGAACAACTTCCTGAGCTGGTGGAACCACCACTGACATCTCTGGGGTTTGACTTCACTGCTGGGGGTGTTGGCCGTATTGCTAAGGCAACCCAAAACCGTCCTGCGACTTCCTGTTCCATTTTTCCCCGGCATTGCTGTATGGGCTTGGGCGAGTCGCCTCACCGTTGCCTGGTTTGCTTCGTGCCCCAGCGAAGCCGAGGAGCGTTTCGCCTGCTCGCCTTTGGGGAGGGGCTGCGCAGTTGGCTTGGCCCCACGCGCAAGTGGTTTCCTGAGTGAAAAACAAGAGTTTTTAAGAGCAGGCAGGAAAGGGAGGGGTTCTGCTTATGTGCAATTAATTGCTTTAAGATGTTCTGAAGCTGGCTATTCTGGAGCTGGATGCTAAATATAAAACTGATACTACATAAATAAATGATGAAATACCAGTGACATCTGAAAATCTCCTTGGGATGCTCCAGTTAAGAACTTATATAAATAACATGTATTATTGTCATTGTAATTACTATTTTCCTTTTTTAGCATGCCTGTGCTTACAGAATGTTTTAAGTCATATCTGGCAAAATTCAGCTGTCCCATAGAAACCAGTACCCTTTTGCCAATTCCTATTACTGCTATTATTTTCAGAGGAGAAAATCAAAGCCTTTCTGTGTTTTCATATCTCATGCTCTGCAGCAGATGCTCAGCTGGATGCAGGTGCAGCTCCGCAGACATGGAGGTACACTGCTCCCTCCCTCTGCTCCTCGTGTAGAAGGGCTGGATTTGAGCCAGGATGTACCTGTGTGGGCAGGGACACACGGGACTTCAGTTGTTGTGTCTGGGGACTGGAGACGCCGTGGCAGTCTGTACAGAGCTGTCACTGATGTCTGTCACGCAGAAGCACTTGGTGATCCTGAGGAAGGTCAGGGCACAGAGAATAAGGGTACTGAAAGCAATCTCAGATGCTTGCCCTAATTTGCTGCCCTGAGCAGGAGCCATGCTGGACCACGTCAAGTGTGTCCTTATGCCAGAGATGGGCCACCCCCAGCTAACACCCCCCTCCCACGGTGCTTTTCCTATCGACTCTGCACTTGCTCAGAGCATCGTTTTCAGAGGTGATGCGCGAAGGTGAAGTGCGCTGGGCTGGAGCGGCAGCGCTGCCTGCAGCCTGGGCCACTCGCAGAGGCTGGCTGTGAGCTCTCACTGCTTCATTGCAACACAGCTTCTTTCTGATGCCTGTTTCCTCTACTCAAGTGATTATGCAAGAATCTCAAGCTTTCAGGAAAAAACAGCGTTCCTGGCCCTTGTGGCTGCAGAACGAGGTTTCAAAACGTGATCTGCTAAAGGCTGTGAAGTGTCAGCTTTGAAACAAGTGCAAGGGACTTGAAGAGCCACATGCTGATTATCTTCACTTCCCATAATTTCTAAGCCAGTTTGAAGATGTTTCAAGGCCTGAATTAGTTTTATTTGCCAGGCCTAAGTGGTAATGACAGGTAAATATTTGTATGTCTACACTGACCTCAAAGTTTTTGACTGTTTCTTCAAGCCTTCTCCAAGCTTGGTGTCTTGGTGTCCTGCTACACCACTCTCAGAGACAGGGCTGGTAGCTGCAAACATTTGCGTTGTCACCAGAGAACCGGGCACTACGTTGAAAAAGGAGATGTTCAAGTTACCAAACACCCAGAACGCAGTCTGCCCTTCGCAGTGCTCGCAT
Organism: Phaethon lepturus; assembly: GCF_000687285.1. NCBI lineage: Eukaryota > Metazoa > Chordata > Aves > Phaethontiformes > Phaethontidae > Phaethon > Phaethon lepturus. The sequence goes on along the minus strand of NW_010556207.1, from coordinate 9,246 downwards.
GAGGTTCTGCTGCCACCCGGGACCATCGAGGCAGGAGGAGGGAGGTGTGGGTCGGTCAGATGCTTTTGCACAGGCCTTGAGTGGGGTGGGAAGCACAGGAGAGGGTGCAGGCTCTTGCTCCGCGCTTTCGTGTGGAAAGTGTGAGTCATTTGCACTGCAAGTGTTTTCATGCAGGGTGCCAGGACTGTGTACCCATCCTCCCCTTCCCTTCACGCGGCTTTTTGTTTCTCTAAGAGCTCCTGTCAGATGCAGCCATCTCCATTTAACGCGGAGCAGGGCGAGAGAGGGGTACAGCAGCCGCGTGCTGTCTGCGCTGTGTTTCAGAGCTGGAGCGTGGCGCAGACCGGCACATAGCTCTGGTGTGGAGGTGGGAGCCTGCGGGCTCTCACGCAGACCGCCATCGAATGAGACCCCTGGAGATGATGCACTTGCAGTTGTGTCTCCCGCTGTCCGGCCGCTGGGCTCCCTTAGCCCCGTGTACCCACTTCTGGGTGTAAAGTTAGTCCTACAGCCTTGCTGTGGGAGGGCTGGGGACTGCGGAAGGGAGAGTCTGCTGGCCTGGACCGCAGCTGGGGAAATGTTTGTTTCCAGGGTGTAGCATGAGCACTGCAGCGGAAAAAGGAGGTGCTGGGGTACCCTGCTGAAGGCATCACCTAACAACTCCTCAGGGAGCCCTTGCTGCCTGAGGGAGGATCTGTTTGCTGCTGGGAGAGGAGAGCCCTCAGACGGCTAGTGTGCCACAGTTCTGCTCCCACATGTTGGTCTGGCCCGTGGAAGCCTGCCTCCTGCTTTCCTCTTTCTGCTCTGGGCTACAGAGCATCCATGTGCATCCATGAGCATCCATGCAAGGTAGCGCTGCCAGCTTCACTCTGGATTTGGGTGGGCAGGGGTGGCGGGCGCGATGGGCAGTGCCTGCTGGGCAGGCACATTGGAGCTGTGGGGACAGTGCTGTTTTGGAGGTTGCTAGCCCGCTTGCCCACGAGGGCTCTGCAGAGCATTGCTCTGAGCCTTATTGGCACCCAACCTCTCCCTGTCAGGCCCCTTTTCCTCACCTCATCCTTCTTGCCTTCCTGCTTGCCCACGGGGCGGGTGGCGGGCGCGATGGGCAGTGCCTGCTGGGCAGGCACATTGGAGCTGTGGGGACAGTGCTGTTTTGGAGGTTGCTAGCCCGCTTGCCCACGAGGGCTCTGCAGAGCATTGCTCTGAGCCTTATTGGCACCCAACCTCTCCCTGTCAGGCCCCTTTTCCTCACCTCATCCTTCTTGCCTTCCTGCTTGCCCACGGGGCTCCTCTCTCCTGTCTGCAGCGCACACCCACT
>NW_010556207.1:0-7832 GCF_000687285.1 Phaethon lepturus | reverse complement strand
CTCCCCGCCTCTCACAGCCACACAGCCCCAGCCTTTCCACAAGTCCCACTTCCCATGACATGGCCTCTGCGCTCACCTGCCTCCAGTGGGGCCCCGTCCCCAGCTGAGCAAAACCCGCATCCCCCATCCCACCCGCCCTGCACCTTGGACCAGCTCCTGACACCCTTCCCTCTCCCTGCTTCCCCTGCTTCTGCTTCTCCTGCTCCTCATCCTCCTCAGGAGGTTTTCCTCCTCTGGCATTTCACAAAACGCTCAGTGTGTTGGTGTGTCTGTCCTGCAGCCCGTTCCTCTTCCCTGCCCCAAGTGCAGATGTTTCCTCTGTGGTCTCAAGCTCAGCGTTTTTGTGCCCTCAGCACAGCCAGGATTCCCGTCTGGGCATTCCTCTTGTGTTTTTAAACTTCATTCTCTCCGGCCAGTATAAAAATAGTTTTGGCCTGCTCATACCCAGCTTTATTGACTATTTTTCATCCTTGTGGTTTTACCATAGCCCATCTCTGTGCATATTGCCCCGGGCCCTGCTGTTACACCCAGCTGAGCGCTGGGTTTGCAGGAGGCTCCTGGGCACAAGCTCCCCATCACCTGGTGGCCGCTGCTTCATCGCCTCTCTTCTGATTTCTTCCCAAAATGCGGCTTTGCCAAGAAGCCCACAAACCTCTTGGCAGCGGCAAGGCCGCGTCGTGTTGTGACTGCTGCCATGTGTGCTGACTCACGCTGTCTCCCTCTTTGCCCTTCCTCCCCCGTTTCTGTTTCCACCTCTGCCCTCTCTCCTGTGCTTTTGAATGCAAAGTCTTGGGGCATAGAGTTTATCCTGGCTTTGCACAGGGTTATGGCAGGTCCAGGCGCTAGATAGCCAAGCTCAGGGTTTCCCACTTTTCGTTCTTCTTTCCTGTGCCCAAGTTCCTGGAATGATGAATTATGTGTGAATCTCAGCTTTTTAAAAAGAAGCTCTGTGACCTTCCTGCAAGCTTGAGTTACAGCCTGTAAATGGAATCAGATGGCAGTGCAGGAATGGGGGGGCAGAAAAAGGGAACAGTTACAAATGTGCTATTTAAAAAAACACAAAACAAATAAACAACTCTTAAAGACCACACAGTTTGAGAGAGCTCTGACCTGAGATCTTTGAACCCCTGGCTTTGGAAAAGCTTTTCTATGGATGGAAATTCCTCAATTCCTTATGCCCATATGGTTTGCCAAGTGAGTTTTCTCAGTTCCCGTTTAAATTCTCCCATTTATTGTCAGGTTTCATGAGAAAAATAAAAAATGGGGAGTTCTCTTTGCTGCCTGCGAGATATCTTTGCATTTCCAGATTGCACATTGCAGTGGCAAGTGGTCCCTGTCGGCCCTGGGCTGTTGCCAGTATTAGAAGCGATGTGACTGTGACTAGTATGTCCAAAGGGTAGTTCTATGCTTCTAATCAATTCCCCAGATTGACTTTGCCTCCTAATTTCAGTATGTTTCACCTACTTGGTCCTTTGGGATTTGTTTTAAAATTTGGGCTTTGCCCGGCTTTCCATGCAAATTCATTAAAGGGTTGCAACAGATGAGGCAGTAAATAGATGGGCTGTGAAATGCGCACTAAATTTTGGGGAACAGTCTGAGGCAATACAGCTAAATGTGCATGTGGTCCGTGCTATTTCCTCTTCTTTCTTTAGCTACTCTAAAGAACCATCATTTTTAATACTCGGATCACTCGTGTGTCTCTAGCTGCCTTGTGAGTGTGGGTGCATGCGCTGGCTTGAACTTCATTTCTGAAGAAGTGTGAACGCGCCGCATCCCGGCTGGTTCGGTGGAAGGCACGGAGGAAGCGGTGCAAGGCCGGCGGAGATGGAGCAGCGCGGGGTGGGTGCTGGCCGTTAGTGCCGTGAGAAGCGAAAGCCGAGCGTGGTGCAGCTCTTGCGCTGGGCTGGGGTTGCTCCGGGCTTGGCTTCCGCCATGCAACGGGCAATGTGGGCTGGCAGCCGACACGGGGCTCGTGCTAACGCAACAGGATGAGCAAATTGGTTAAAGCGGAGCCAAACCAGCCAGGTTGGACGTTTTCTTCTCTGGATATTGTTTTAAATAAGAGCCAGCTGAAAGGACTGAAAATGCACAAGCTTTCTGATAGTTTTGCTTTGGCTGCTGTTTTAAAAAAATCCTCAAATGAAACATCTTTCCTTCACTTTCTGTGTGTTCACATCACTTGGAGTATACTTGTAATTCTGCAAGAAAAGGATCTTGGAAAAGCATTAATCATATGCTTGTAATAAAAACATCGGCAGGTTTGTATGTCATACAAATGCACGACACGAGAAGACGGGCGGCTACTGTTTTTCAGGCAGTAAAAACTTAAAATAGAAATGGCCTTTCCTGTACTTCCCCACATGAGTATCTCCAGTTGTCATTGTGAACCCTTGTTTATAAAGCAAATACAAGGAATTTTTTAAGCTTTGCAAATGGATACAAAAAGGAAATAATTTAATCTGACTTCTTAAGTTTCCCCCCTCTCGGTGAGTGGGTAATTCCCTGGCTAAAGCATTTCCGTCAAACTCTGGCGGTTTCTGTCTAGTGGGGGTTCGTGCTTGGGCTGGGAGGGGGCTCTGAGGATGAGGATCTTTACTTGGGGTTTTCCTTGTGCTGGGCTCTTTGTGCTCACACGTGGCCAAAGGCAGAGCCTTGCGTTGGTGTTTGTGGGCATGTTTCTGTTGAAGTGATTTCATTGAATTTCCTGTTAAAATGCCAGCCAACTTGCTTGCTGGTGGAGAGTCAATACTCTAATAGATAGGCTGTTGTTTCGCCTGTGCCGTTGTCCAAGTGGAGCCTCGTGACCCGGCCTGGATGGGGGCTCGAGCACGGATTCCGTGTGGCCCCGTGCTCAGGGAGCAGCGGTCTTGGGGCAGAAGCAGAGGGACAGAGAGTGCAATGTGTGTTTGGGAACAGGCTGGTGTGTGGGGCATGAACCAGTGTTTTTTTTTGAGAGAGGTGAGTGGGCTCATCTGGGAGCGTACACTGCTGTCCTGTTATCTTTTGATTTATATCGTGTTTGTTTATGTTTTTCCACTATGAGGTGTTTCCCACAGGTCTTGATTTTTATCCCAGTGCCGTGGGCTGCAGCGCTTTGGGCTGGGTGTGCTTGGAGTGCTGCAGCTGTGGGGGCCGTGGGACAAGGCAGCTCACCCCAACCTGCCCACGCTGCTCATGCACAAGAGGTCGGAGGAACCCGAAGAGCATCACAGTGCACCCGTCTGCCTGGCCTGGGTCAATAGCTGCTGCACGTATGCCAGAGAACAGCATGGCTTTGGCAGCACTGCAGAAACAGGTCGATTTTGTTGCTGGACTGGCAGCATTTCTTTGTGCTTGGATATTGGCTTTCCCTGTGGAGGAATTCGTGGTTTCTAAGACTCTAATTGCTTTAGTGTAATGGTTTTTCTTCTGCTTTCATAATGACTTTGGTGGGTGCCATCTGCTGTTGTGACAGCGCCGGGCAGTGCGAGGCTGAGCCCTGGGTGCCGGGAGGTGTGTGCTTTAACCAAGCTCGCCAGAAAAACTAAGGCTTTGAAATCTCACTTTCAGGTCTTAAAGCTTTACCTCCAGCCCTCTTGGGACACTGGGCACTAGGGTGGGCCAAAGGGTGAAAAATATTTGTGATGGCTCCCTCCTTACTCCACAGGTCTGTCTGCAGGGGCATGGGCATGCCTGGCCCTGCTGGGCAGCCAGCACAGTTTGGGGTGGATGGAGGAGTCTGTGTTTCCTCGATGGCGGGCAGGGGACAGGCCAGATCCTTTCGTGAGCAGCTGCTCTGCTTGCAAACAGCTTGAGCTATGTCTTTTGGCCTCACTTTAGAGACGTTGCTGTGGTTCCTGTCGTGGCCTGTGACAGCCTGGCTGCGCCGTGCTGGGTGTGAGCACGGCCGGCGTAACGCCGTGCTGCAGGTGACGGGGGGCTGCTGTGTGCTGAAACAGGGCGATGACACAGCCTGCGTAAGGGGAGCTCCAGGGACTGCATTTCTAACAGCCCCGGGGGACGAATGCCCGTCTGTGGGTGCTGCAAAGCCCGTCTGGGCGGCAGCTCCCTGCAGGCGTGCACCCCTCACCTCCTGGAGCTCCCGGGGTCGTTGGCCGCGTGTCCTGGGACGCAGCACGGCCTCACGGGGTACAGATCGCAGCACCAGCCTGCGCTACACCTTTTGTCCAATGTCACTAAATCCACAAGAGTGGAAGAGGTGAGTTATTTTAAGGAGCTTTTTCATGTCTGTGGTGGGCAGTGCTTTACGGGTTTTAAAGCCTGTCATGTGAGGATGTGGCATCTTTTCCAGTCATTACCCTTTAATTGTCATCGAATCCCACGAGGGTCACTGCCAGGACTTTGTCTTGCTGGTCATCAGAGGTGCCAAAGCTGGAAAAGAAATGTTATCAAAACCCCAAATTTTAGAAAGAACAGCTTTAGAAACAGAATCCCAGTTTCAGGACCATGTTGCAAAATAAAAAAGGACTACAAAATATTGTGTAATTGGAAGGCCTGAGTTCTGCATACCCAAAGCCGCTATTTAATGCCACAGCGATGTGAAAGGCTTTTAGAGGGAATCTAATTTACCATTAACAGCTGCTGCTGGGGCGAGGTGAGATGGGGTGTTGGTGTAAGCAGTGCTCGGGCTCATGGCGTGGCTTTAACCAGCTTACACCGCTGAGTTTTGCTGGGATCGCTGCGGTGCTTAGCAGCGAGAAAAGTAAATCAGACAGGTCAGCAGCGAGCCGAACGCCTGGTCTGTGGGGTCCTGCCTGGTCTTGTGGGGTGGCTGAGCTTTGGGGATGCCTAGCCCCAGACCTGCAGATGGGAGAGCAGCTTGTGAATGTCCTGTTAATTCACATTATTTTGCAAAGCTTAGCAAATTTTCAGAAGGGTCGTGTTATCCTGAAATAAGACCAGTGTTTCAGATGATTAATGAAATTCAGTTAAGCATTTAAAGAGCATGAGACTAACTGGGAGAAAATGGATTCCTTTTCTCCATCTATTGGGTTTTTGGGACTCCTATTTTTCAGATGATGTCTTTCTTTCTCATGAGGTTCCCATGCAGCTTGGGTCCTGGGTGCAGGAGCAAGAGGCGTTCCACATGCAGTGAGGCTGGCAGCACGCCGCACCGGGGCTGGCAGCGTTCACCACCATATGCCCCAAATCCCCCATGGCCGGGGGAGCCGGGCTGCAGCGCCCGGCCGCTCTGGCTCCCAGCATGGGCTCTCTGCTGAGCGACCTTTGTCCTTCCCACCGGTAATCTGGCGGGCTTCTCCCGCGACGGCTGCAGTGCTTGTGCTGTTGCTAACACAGCACTGAGGCTTGCGAGGTTTCTTTCAGGACTGCGAGCAGTGAAGCAAAGTTTCCAGAGAGCAATTAGGAGGGAACTGCTTCAGGTACCTGAGCTAATCCATGCTGAATTCCTGCAGTGTGGAAAAGAGACATTTTAAACGCAAAACTCTCTGTGGCAGGGGGTATATTTTCCCCAGCCAAGAGTATGATCTTCTTTGTGGACAGCCAGAAGCACAGCAGAGAGGGTGCTCAGTGAGTATCACTCTGCCCAGAGGCTTGCATGGGACCCAGGCGTCGCTTATATTAGTAAAATGGCCCTTAATTGCACATAGGCTCTGTGCTGTCCTCCATCAGATAGATGCTGGGCTGTCATTCTGCTGCTGGGATTCAGTCCTGGGAAACACGTCGTGAAAATGTGCCCGCCTTGCATTTCTGAAGTGCTGTGGGGAAAAGCTTTCATCTCAGTTTTACTTTCTGAACATATTAAAAGCTCACCAGTTGTACACCTGGGACAGAGGAACGGCCTCTGCTCGGTGGGGCTGGTCCTTTGCATAAGAGAACCCAGAGGCAGCCCAAGAGGGGTGACTGCCTTCGCTGCTCCAGCCCAATGGACCGTCCAGGTCTGCTACAGACCCTGGATTTTTATTTTCATTTCACCCTGTACCAGACTATGGCAAAAAAGGAAAGAAATTTTTTTTTTTTCAGTTCTTTGGGTTTTTTTTAAAGGTACTGGTTTATGAGAAGATATCACCATGCAGAGATTTTCTGCAACATTTCAGAAAAATATTAAAACAAGATTAAAATATGACTATCCCCAATAGCTCTTTCCTGGGGCCATTACCCCCTTGTGTGACAACCGCCTCTCCAAAGTCCCAGCACCAGCTCCACTTCAACACAGGAGATGCTCAGCTATTAAATCAAACTCTGGCTCACATTTGCTGCAAAGGGCTTGGAAACGTTACTTAATGCATCCCAGAGACTCAGGTGGCAAAAGCACAGGACAGAAACCCTTTGGCTATGATTGGTTTTGGAAGAGCAATATTGATTTCTTGGCTTATCTCACATAGGCAATATTGGGCTGTTTGGATGTTTGGTGGTGCAAGCAGTTTACCCCGTGTGTATATGGTGCTGAGCTTTTGATCCTCATTTTGGAGTAATTTTCTCAGGCTGCAGGTTTTGCTGTCTTCAGCAAGAGACCTTGTACTGGTCTCATTTTGAACTCAGCGAGCATGCTGCATGAATAGTTCATAGAATCATAGAATCATTAAGGTTGGAAAAGACCTTTAAGATCATCAAGTCCAACCATCAACCCAACACCACCGTGCTCACAGAACTGTGTCCTGAAGTGCCACATCTACACATTTTTTGAACATTTCCAGTGATGGTGACTCCACCACTTCCATTTAGCTGGGGGAGGGCTGTAAATTTTGCTGCCAACGGGGAAACATCTGACTTTCCTCTTCCGAGGGTGAAGAGCCCGAACACACCATCCTGCAAGGGTGTTGCCACCAGAGGCATGTGCCATCCAGGCATCACGAGGCTGCTGGAAGGGTTTCATAAACTCTGTCTGTGGCATGGCCAGGCATCAACAGCCTCTTGGTCAAGATTCAAAACAAGGCAAAGTGGATGTATCCAAACTTGCTTCCCCTTTTCTTATGACCATTCATATACATGGTCACGGGTTTGCTTTTGGTGTAAAGTTTAATTTTCACAACTGCAGTGCCAAATGCCTGACTCTTGCTTATGAAATCTGAAGTCTAGGGCTGAACAGCTGAGATGACATTTTCCTACTTCAGAGGTTTGTGGTTTTTTCACTTTTTTTAAAGTTCTGTTTTCTGGACTTGTAACATGGACAAAAGTACTGCAATAACCAACATAATGGCATTCTCCTAATAGTTTTTACTTGTGACTCCAGGGATTTTGGAGAAGTTCATCTGGTTTCCCAGAAATGTAAGTCAGAGCAAAACCAGGCCCCAGATTTTTCCAGCCTTCGGCTGTGGCTGAGGTGTGATTTGTGGAGAGGGCTTTTCTGCCTGCCTCTCCAGAGGGATGCCTCTCTTCCTTCCACAGGGCAAGATTCCTGCTCTGGAGGTTGTCGCAGCCGGCTTGCTCTCATCTCGCCTGCGGCACGTTTCCAGAGAGAGCACGACTCTCATCAGCTCTTCTAGCAAAACCAGCTTCGAGCTGAGGGGAGCCAGTGTGGGAGGCCATATTTCTTCTGAGCTCTGCGGATGAGCTGCTCATACATAAAGACGCTGAAGCTTGTAGCTGTTAAAGCTGTGGCCTGTCCAGGAGGATTTCTTGCTCTATTAAGAAATTAGAGACTGTGGTGGGACCAGAGCAGCACAGTGCTCTGTTTCTTCCCATAGCTTATTACCAGGCAGAAATAAATTAACCCCTCATTTCCCTCTCTGTAAAACATGCACATCAGCGGTTACGTGCATCACATGAGTATCAGATTGCTGAATTAACGAGCAGTCCGTTGGTAACATGGTTTGAAATTGTCAGGCTAAATTAAACACAAGATGTTAGTTATTTTATATATTATATATATG
>NW_010556206.1:7484-7782 GCF_000687285.1 Phaethon lepturus | reverse complement strand
GGGGGCAGGAGGCAGCTGAGGGCAATGTGAGGGGCTTTTGCAGGCATTGCAGCAGTGGGGGGGATCCGTGGGGAAGAGGTGTGGTTGTTGCGATGGCGTAAGATGTCTGTCACGTTCGTGGGACGCGCTTTGGAGCAGAACGAGCAAAAGCATCCTCGGTTCTGCATGGAAACACCCTGGTGGTTAGCTGACCCCCTGCTTTGCGAGCATTTCAGGGACCCTGGGGATTTGGGCAGTAAAATGAGAGAGGCAGGGCGCAGCCTGCTCGTCCCCGCAGCGGTGGCCGCGCACACGGCAG
>NW_010556206.1:4460-7382 GCF_000687285.1 Phaethon lepturus | reverse complement strand
CACGGCTCAGCTCCGCGATGCGTTATCCACCCGGGGCTTTTTGTTTCACTGCGAGGGGGATGTTTTACTCACAGGTATTCCTGCAGCCTCGGCCAGACAAGCTGGAGATCTCCAGCTTTGGGTGTAGTCAACACCTTTCTAGGAAGGTTTTAACTTACAAATTTAGTTTAATAACTGATTAATAGACTTACTGAAATGCTATGGCCCATGTGACGATTTTCTGGGGCTCCCAGAAGTGCAGTATCAGGACCGAGAAAAACAGGATCATCACCTCATCTTACCCCTTGTCTCCCTGTTCCACCTGGGACCGGGCGGGTGCTGCTGGGAGGGGAGCGAGTCTGAGCTTTCCCTTTCCCATCTGCACACACGTTGCTTGAGGGAAGGAGACCTAGGGCACGGTGCATCGTTGGGGCCCTGTTCCCCTTCCCTGCCGCGGCCAGCACCGATTGCCTTCCTGGCTTGGCACTGATGTCTCCGAGGACCTGAAGCCCCTGTTGCCCTTGGACCAGCCTGTGCCTGCTGAGTGCACCCAATGCAGGGAGATCCCCACACCTCCTGCCTCGTCCCCAGGGCTGCCTGACCATCCTCCAGACCACACTGACCTACAGAGATCACCTTGGCTCTAATGGCACATCTCTGTTGATCAGCACTAATTAAACAGCCGGGGAGGGGCGGGGGGGGGAAGTTCTCCCTGTAATTAGAGGTAGCCACCTGCATCATATGCCCTTGCTACCCTGCATAAACGGGAGTCATGGCTAAAGTCAGCTCTTGAGCAACAGCAAGTCCCTGGCTGTGCTGGAGCAGGCTGGCTTGGAAATCTCACTCTGGAGGGTGAAGACGCCAGTGTATTAATAGACATGGTTCCATCTTTAGCCCTTGGGCTGAATGTTATTAGCATTTCTTTTTAGCAGTAAGGCTAAACCTAATTTCACATTGTCTGAGTATCTTGGGCAAAACTAGAAAGGCCCCAAAACAGCGCTGGATGACAGCAACTTGCTGGCTGTTATCAGGGCTACCTGGGTGCCCCTGTGCTGGCAGCGTGCGACAAGGGCCGTGGCAGCGGGCTGGGGTCTCATGGGAGCAGCTTGTCCCTCTCTGCTGTTGGGAGAAGTCAATGCCAGCGAGGCTCACAGTGCAGCAGCCAGAGTCAGTGCTGCTGCTGCTTGAAAACGAGGATGATCTGTGTCCCTTCCCAAGGCCAGTGTCCTGCCCGCTGTCCTCCCTGCACCGGGGCATCCTCTGGGAGAAACCCAGCCTGGCTGCCCCTGTGCCGGGGGGTACCCTCCTCTTCCTCCCCTCCCAGCAGAGGTCGTGGCATTGCTCACAGCTTTTCCAGCAATGTCACGCGATGCCCGGCATGAGCACGGGCACGGGCGATCTGCCCCTCACCAGCACTGCCGTGGATCCCGAAGGCACAACCCCTGCCTCATCAGCAGCTGCAGGTATGAAGCCAGTCTTGCCTGCACAGATTATCTGCCCACTTGGCAGGATAAGACAACTTCTGGCAAAAGCACAGAGGAGAAATCACATCCCTGTGCTGGAAGTCAAAAACATTAATTAAACCTGCGGTATCATTGATTGCTATCTCAGGGGAGAGGTAGAGGGTGAGAAAAAGCTTGGGGGAAGGAAACCCGGGGGAGGATTTGCTAGGAGCCTTCCTAACCTTTAAAAATGGCTGATTATTTTTGGGATGTTGGCATCTTCCTATGGGGAGGCCCTTGGAGCAGGTCAAGCTCATGCCGGGGGTGTGCAGCACCCTTAGGGCAGGGGGGACACGTGGCCTGGTGTCCCAGGACCCTTTCCAGCTAAATATTTGGTGCTGCCCAGGTAGGAGCCTTGCCCTTGCCCGATGACCTGGCTGGTGCTCCCACGGCAGGCGCCTTAGCAGGGACAGTGGGATCCTGGAGAAAACCAGCATTCCGGGGAACTCAGCCCTGTTTGGCTGGGGGTGGAAACGGGGCACCCCCCGAGAGCTGGGCCAGGAGCACTGTCACCGGGCACTGAGCTCACTGCCCCCCGTGTAATGGGATCGTGCAAACCCATTTAGGCTGCCTGTGTTATCAGGCAAAGCTGCAATTGCTCCAGAAATATTCATCCAGCTAAACTCCCTCATTATGAGCCATTTGCACCTAGTGGCTTTATCTTATTGCTTCGGCTGGATTAAGCCGTGCCAGAGGCTTTCCTCTTGGCCAGCCAATATCCAGCCTTCAAACGGCATGGGAGGCGTGCGGCGTGTGGTCCTCCAGCAGCCTCTCCTTCCCCATGGATCCTGCCCGTCTCCCCGCTTGCGAAGCAGGGCCGAGTGCCCCTTTCCCCGGTGCTCTGCGTGCGCCTGGCCCGGGGCTGCGGGCTCTGCGTGCCCAGGATGTTCTGCTTTACCAGCTGGAACCAGCTAACCCGCTTTACCAACACCAGCTAACAGCCCCATCCTCGCAAGGTGCCCCTGTGGTGGCAGTGCCTTTGGGGAGGGGGTGCTGGCCCCACGCTGCAGCACGCTCACGGGCGCACCCAGAGAGGAGCTGGGCAATCCCACAGCAGGGAGCCGTGGCCGTCGTCTGCATCCTTTCCCCTGGGGACAGGCGATGGCCTGGTGCTTGTGATGGCCACCTGGCATGCACCGTGCCCTCCTCTGCCAGCTCTTTGGCTGGTGGTCCTGCTGCTGCTGTCCCTCTCCCTGCCGTTGCCGCCGTGCTGCCCTGCTGCATGCCCAGGGCACCGCCAGCCCCAGCCCTTCCCCTCCCGGGACCTGCTTTCCAGCTACTCGTGCTCATTTATCTGGCAGGGGCTGCAATGAGCTACTCGAAGCTGGTTTTGCTCTTTTAGTGGAGAGTGTGGAAAGAGGTGCAGGACAAGGAGACAGGACTGAGGCTGTGGGGCAGGATTAGGTGTTGGGCAACGGGCTGGGCAGCTGATGGGCACAGG
>NW_010556206.1:0-4446 GCF_000687285.1 Phaethon lepturus | reverse complement strand
CCAGCAGCTGCCGAGCCGGCCGGGCAGCGCGCACCGCGCTGGCATCTGCTGCAGAAAGTGCTGCAGTTAATGGGAATCTGTTCCCGTGGCACCGACAGAGCAGGCAGCCGGCCGGGAGCCAGGCTGAGGGGAAAAGCAGGTTATCTGCCAGAGCCAGCATGGTGAAAAGCCCCGGCTCGCTCCAGCCCTGTGCCCGCGTGCGCACGATCAGCACAGGAGCGGCAGAAGCGCGGTGGTATTTGTAGGCAGCGGTTCCTGCCAGCCGGTCCTTTCATCCCGGCTTGTCTGACATGAAACGGTGCGAACAAACCTCTCTCCTTGCTTTGATTGCTTCCCAGGGATTCTGCCATTTGCATTATAATGAAGTGGTATTTTGCTGTATAAATAAACCTGAAAGTTGACATAGAAAGGCCTTACCAGCTCTAAAGGTATTTGCATGGTCCCCAGAAGGAAGGAAAGAGCCACACAAGGATTAAGCAGGGGCAAACTTCAAGTGCTGGTGAGGACAGTGAAGATTTACAGCGAGATGCTCTCCTGGCAGTTTATAGAGAAGTTGTGCCCAGGACTGTCACGGAGCAGCAAGGTGGGGGTTGCTGCTGGGGTGGATGTCTTAAATGCCAGCCTGGGTCTGCTCCTGTCTGCACCCAAGGGTGGGACAAGACAGTGAAAACCGTGGTGTGTGGTGTGTGCTGGGTGGGCAGTGTCAAACACTTTATTTTCTCTTGGCATGATCCCAGTTTCCCGCTGACAAGCCAGCTAGGCTTAGAGAGAGAAAACGAGCAAAGCACCGGCCATGCAGGTGCCTGTCCTTGGCTCATGGTTTGCCACAGGTCAGGGGACGGTTCAGATGCTCTGGACAGGCAGGTACCGATGTTTCTGCTTTTATTACCCAAGCTCTTCGCTTTCTGCCAACGCTAAGGAGAGCAGAGGAGCCAGATGGGGCGTCAGGTCAAGCTGTGTTGCCTGGGGTGGGGGAGACGAGTCCCCCTCGCCTTGCAGATGTGCGTGTTCACCGCTCCTGCATCCCTAGCACGGGTCAGCTGGGTGCTCACTGGATGTGGCGGTCATGCCAGCCAGCTTTGGACCCTTTTCAGGACCCTTGCCTGACTCCCACCGAGGAGCGATGCTAGTGGCTTTATGGTCAGGTTAAGACATAGTGGTACATTGAAAATCAGAACTGCCTGAGTGGTTGGCGCATGCCCGTGCTCAGCCATGTCTGCAAGTGGTTTCTGAGTCTCTGCAAGGAAAGTGGAGTGCCGGGCACGATGTCTCGCAGGCATGCAGCTCCGAGCTCTGGCTGGTGTCTGCAAAAGCCGCTTCCCTGACCCACTTACTCTGCAGCCGTGCGTCTCGCCAGAGACCAGCTCCGGCTGGTGCCGACAGCCTGTGTTTAATCCATAAAAAAACAGAATACAGCTTTTGCTAAAACACTTTACAGGACCATGGTATTGGAAAGCAATTTGTAAGTGAATCGGTAAAGCATGGCAGCACACCAGCTGCAAAATCGGGCATGTCGGCAGCTCTCAGGGTGAGGACATAGGCACAACTGCCCTGCCGTGGGGGCTCCTGCCGCTGCCATACTGGCTGCTGGGGAGTGGTCTGTGCTCTTTCCTTTCTTAATCTCACGGTTTTGCGGCCAAGTATTAGGGGAAAACGTCTCTGTGCGGAGCAGGGCGCAGTGGGGGGTGAGTGCCTCCTCTCCTGGGCAGCGGTGAGGCTGCTCCTGGCCAGCTTGGGGCTCTCCAGCTCAGGGGAAGGCAGGGGAGCTGGAGAGCATCCAGAGCATCGCTGGTGTACTGGTCGGGGCTGGAGCGTGGCGAGGAGAGGCTGCGGGACCTGGGCTGCTCCAGGGAAGGGCAGGCTGGGGGAATGCAGGCACAGCCACTGGTACTTCGCTGTGGATGGGTGGCAGAGGATGGAGCTGGCTGCTCCTGGCAGTTGGGCAGCAGCCCCAGACCAGGACATGGGGAGGTCTGGCTGGGCATTAGGACAGTGGCTGGACACCCCTCTTCTCCCTCAGGGGCCGCTGCTGCTCCACCCCATGTTGGGCTGTGCCCGGGTGACCCACATCCCCGCAGCAGCCCCGCTATGACCAGAAGAGCCAGCCCATGCTGGCTGGCATGTTACACACCCCTGCCTCAGCCTGCTGCCTGCACACTACAATAGGCACTATTTTTATTCCCTTTGTCACAGGCAGCACAGAAGTCCTTGGGGTGGAGGCTCTCCTCCCCTTGCACTGTTATGTAGGACATTTCAGCCACTTGTCCTCATGCCCTGCTTGTGCCTGTCCCCACCAGCCCAGCACAGCGGGACCAGCCAGGACAGGACACTGGGTCAGCGTCCCACAGGGAGCAAAGCCCCAGGCTTAGGAACCGCTCAGAGCCAGCCCTGCCTGCTCAGCCAGCAGACACCAGCCTGGAGGAGACATGTACTTTTGGGGAGACGTGCTTTTGCCCCTAACCCATGCTTGTGACAGCATAGCTCTCCAGAGCAGCAGGGAGCAGGACAGCACCAAGATGCTGTGCCTGCCCAGCTGTGGGCCCTGCTGGTCCAGAGCTACAGGTGAGCTTTCCACCTTGACCTCAACCATGGGGCTGCCCGGAGCTGGGGCTGCCTGCAGTGCCCTGCTCCGGGGCGGTGGGATGGGCCTGCTGCGAGGTCCTGCCCTGCTGCCCCCGGGGGGTAAAGCCCGCAGCCCCTGCAGCACCCTTACAGTGCCTGATGTTCCTGGGAAACTGCTGTCAGTGGTGGGTCTGGCCACTGGTGACAGCCAGTTACTCAGAGCAAAAATTCCTCATGGGCATGATGTGGATGGAGCAATTTTCTGCACAATTACTCCAGTTTATTCAGGGTGATAAACCAGTATTAAAGAAGAAGATGAGGCATGGGAGTGATGTATCTTCCTCCTGAACCTATTTCTTGCCATATAACAGCCTGGACATTTCCTAATGGGGCTGGAAGAAGTGGGGACCTGCAGCACAGGGATTAGATCAGACTAGAAATAAAATTCCCGCACTTCCCAGGTTAGACATACACGTACTGTGGTTTCAGACTTCTTAGGCATAACAAAATTATCTCTCCCTGTGTGCTTCATGCAAGTAGCAGGTGGGGGAAAAGCAAAAGGTGCTGCCGTACAAATAGCTTTGCTGAGGAGGAGCATGGGGAAAATGAACCTCTCCTGGCAGACAGGTAGTCATGATGCCATGCGGTCACTGGGAGAAGGTGTCGGGAGACGAAGGTGTGAGCGGGGATGGTGGCACATGGCCAGGGTGAGCAGGCAGGCAGCGCCGATGCGGTACCCTGCTGTTGCGCGCCTGTTGCAAACCTCCTCCCAGTGATGTGGATTTCCCCCTGAGGAAGAGCCGACGAGGCTGTAATTCCAGCTGGCTGACATGACATAAAAGCACTTCTCCCCACCAGCGCTGCCTGCCAAGTCATGTTTTGCATGGTGTGGTCCTGCACCACCACATTCACATGGTCTGGGCAGGTTCTGGGGTGCTTCGTGCATCCCCCGGCACGCTGCCAGGCGTGTCCCCTCGGCGGTGCAGTTTCCGAAACCTGGGGCTTGCAGCACCCCTTTGAATAGCCCTGCTCCCCCGGGGCTTACCTGCTCCCTGTGCAGTCTCATGTTTTCCACCTCCTCCGGCTGAATGATGGGGCCATCGTGCCCCTTGGAGCAGGCACTGGGCAGGCAGTTTCCTGAGGGGAGCCCGGTGTAAAATGCCCAGCAGGGGCATGCTGAGGGAGAAACATAGCTACAATTTTATCCCCAACTGGTTGGACACTGTGTTGGCGAGGGAGCCACGCAGAGGATGAGGATGTGGATGTGGAGAAGGGCTGCTAAAGACAAAACCCAGTGGCTTGGTGTCTTGTGGCTGCAGAAGCACAAGACATGCTCTCGGAGGCAGGCTGCTAGCCTCCTGCCATCCAGAGCATCACTCTGCTTCTCTCCCTGGACCCTCTTCCCTGTATTTTTGAGCCTGGATCTGCCCTGCAGCTCCTCAGAGCTGCTCGGAGCCTCCCCTCCCTGGGGCAGCAGCTTGCTGCGCCTTGCCCTTCCTGGGGGCCTGTTACAGTCTCCCTTGGCATGGAGCCTTGCTGCGCTCAGCTCCTCTTTGCCCTTTGATGTGCTGCACTCCGGAGCTTTGGACCGCTGAAGGGGACGAGCCCTGGCCAACGATCAAAGTCTTCCCACCAAGCTCTGCCGCTGCAGCCTGGCCCGGTCCCTGGGATTTCCAGGTGGGAAATCCCTTGGTGTGGCTCTGGGGGATGGCACGAAGCACGGCGCGGTGAGCGCTGGGAGCAGCACAGTACCCGGCTGCTGGTAACTGGGCACGGAACAGAAAAAGGTTTACTCAGAAAAAAATCACACGCCGGTGCAGCCAAACTCAGCCACTGGAAAAAGTCCAAATACATCAATATGTTACATCCGTGTCTACCAGGCGA
>NW_010556205.1:77921-94169 GCF_000687285.1 Phaethon lepturus | reverse complement strand
GGGTTGCTGAGGTGCGGCGCGAGCTTCCCGCCCCGCTGGTGGCGCGGCGACCGGTGCTCTTCTCGGTTTTGCCCCTTTTCCAGGTGTATTTCTGTGGCGTTTTTAATAAAAACAGCCGGGTAGATACTTCTCTCTCTCCTCCTCTCATCTTAAGTCGCTTGCTCACTTAGGTTTTACTCGCGCCACTCGCGGGGCTGACCGCGGTGAAGGTGAGGGAGGAGGGGGTGGGTTTCACGACGAGGCCGGTGGCGGTTGAATTTTCCCGAGGCTTTGAGATGCTTGTCTGGGATTTGTTAGTTGGTTTGGAATTTTGAGTTGAGTACCCTGCAGGACAATGGGGTGGTGAGAGGGAAGAAAATCCACATACGAGGAGTATCAAAACTGGGGAAGAAAAATTTCTCAGAATAGTGGAGAGCAGAGGAATGCCCCCTCCCCCTGCACACAGGTGTAAGTTATTACTGAGGTAAGTTTAGGCACTTCATTAGTCACCTACTGCAAATGGAAAGTCAGCCAAAAAAACATTGCTGTTTGTATAGGCATCAGAAATTAAAATTCTGAGAGGATTTGTGGGTTGTTTTTTGATAGTTTTTTGGTTTTTTTTTAATATTGGTCTAGCTACCATAAAGTGATGTGTTGGGTCTGGTATGTGGCCAAATCTGAATTCCTGACCCACAGCTTCTGTAAGGAAGGGAACTTGCCTCCTCTTAAAAGAGGAAGAATGGTTCTCCGTCTGTCTGCTGTTTTTAAGAAAAGATTTACCTCATAAATCATCTTTACTGTTTTTCAGGACTTTCTAGACTGCAGCAAAATACAGATGACTTGATTGTGAAAATTTTTGCTGCTTCCAAAACCAAAATTGCATGAGCTGCAGTTTTATCAGTGCCGCTTACTCTTACTTCAGCATGTTGTCCATCTTATGTGGAGTTGCAGGTAAATCACACTCTAGTGACTTGAGAAAAAAATTGTAACTAAGGGACAAGATGTTGTTATAAAATGAAATTAGAAGATGTGTTATATCTTCTCCTATTTTTGTGAAAATAATTCTTTCTTCTTAGTGATGAATATCATCGATAAACTGTAGAGAAGGTAAGTGTGGGATAGAATATATCTCACTGTGATTGACCAAATATTAAAAAGATGTCCTATTTAGAAACATGTCAAAAAAAAGTGAAAAAAAAAGGATCAGATATTTTTTCCACTCATCTTCATTTGTATATACATGATTGCCATTCGTAACCCATGGAAAGAAAGTATTGAAATCACTGAAATAGAGGTATTTATGGGGTTACTATTAAAGTAATTTAAATAAATTCAGGATGTCCGCTTTAACTGCTGTGAAAGTCAAAAAGATAAAACTTGAAATCAGACCTGAGAACACTTTAAGAAATGATAGGTCTGATGCTGTGCATTTACATTACAGGCTTTAATAATTAGTTGAGATTATCTTAGTTCTTGGCAGCTTTGGTGAACCATCCATGAGAAAAGTAATTATATTTAAAATGAAACTACAGGGGATGTAATATGCTGTCCTTTTGGCCAGCATTCCCTGTGAGGAAGAGCTAAATGAAAGCTCTTGGGCTCAAGGCTACATGCTGTTGCTGAGCAGAAGTCAGGCAGCTCTGGGATCATTTCAGAGCAATCCATGGAACATGTTCCTAGTTTATTATGGAAGCATTTTCCAGCACTGTCCCTACAGAATGCCAAATAAAATATTGAAAACATAATTGCTTTATCTTCTTCACAGTGCTACAACACTTCCTGTTTTATCAAAGCTCTGTGTGACCACTGATTTTTATAAACCTTACTGGTGTATTTCAATTTCTTAGAATATTTTAAGTTGACAAGTGAAGAGTTTTTACAGGTGCTTCCATGTTCAAAGGAATAATATGAATAGAGAGCCACAGGTAGGGTTTCTCACTCTTACCCAGATAGATGTGAAATGTGTTGTCTTAAATAATTAGGTTAAGGCATAGATACTTGACATCTTTTTCTGTGTTTAACTGTTGGTGTCTGTACTTGATCATTGTCATTATTTCATCTGGACCGTGGCTTTGGAATACTCTCTTTTCATGGAATTGTGAGTACATTGGTAGCATGGATTTCTTCACATTGAAAGAAGTAGCCATTTTTGACCACTTGTAACAGCATCTCTGTAACTTTATGAATTGAGAGATCCCGTCCCTATTTGCTAAAGTATGTGTGGTTTTGTGTGTGTTTTATAAAACTAAAATGACACTGGTGGTGATTCCATTTATATAAAGTATTTGGATTTCAGAATAGTTTTCTGTAAAAATGTCTCGCTGCTGAAACTAAGCTGTTCTGAGATGAAAGATAGCTTAATATCCATTTAAATGACAGAAAACAAAACATGGTGATAAGACAGCCGTCATAACAGGGAAAGATTACTAATGAAGTCCCACAGCCTTATGTGCTGTTCAACATGATTATAAATTATTTGGAATAAGAGGGTGACAGACTTTGCCACTGAGATGTCTCCCTGCCTCAGCAAAACTTGCCCCATGCTGCACAGAGCTAGGAAAGGTGAGGGAGTTAACCCTATTTCAGCCTTGTCTGACAGTGTATGCATGTTGCTCTGCGTAACACTTAGATACCTAAGGGAGAAAGGTAAACCATGGGAACAGGCAATTACAGGTGGCAAAGGAGCAGTCCACAGCCTGCTTACATGAATAAATGAGAGGAAAAGAGGCAACTGTGAGGGTTGTAGTCTGGGATTTCACATGGTCATGACACTGTACTCTACTGGCATGATCCAGCTTTCACTGGGGTAAGCGCTTCTGCGCTGTCTTGGGATGTGGATCAAGCCCTTTAAGAAGATTTGTGCTAGATTTTTTTAGAGCTCTTAGGACCCCCCTTGGATTCTCTAAAGCCAAGCCTGCTTCCTGTTCCTTGCATGTGTTCTGTTTCACTCAAATAAAAAAAACTGTTGAGAGTTTTAGAAGGATGAAATGAAATTGAGAGACAAGCAGCATGTTTACTGTGAAGTGAAATAAAGAAACCTTGTGCTTCTCCGCAAGGATTTACAACTTTAACATTAGCTATGAGAATGATGAGATGCAGGTGGTAGGGAAAGGTATGGTGAACAGTGAGAGATCCAGCAGCAGTATCATGCATGTTTGATTGAAAAGCCTACATTTTAATGCAATTTGTGTTCGAATTTAATCAATAAGTTAATGTTACAGACATTTAAATGGATGTTGTGACAGAAGTGAGCATTTGGAATTAAGGCATGAATTATGTCAGGTGCTCAAACAGGTGGTAAAATAATTTGTTGAATTGAACTGTAAAATGAGGAAATGTAGTGTTTTGGCTTAATATACTGCGTGACTTCTTTATAATGAGTGTCTGAGGTATTAGCAAACCAAGAAAGGAGGTCTCTCTAATTGAAAAAGAGACTTTGCTATACTAGCTTCATATTTAATGTCTTAGGCTTTTTAATTAATACATTGAAGCCAAAGTTCAGCTGAAGTTTCAGTAGACTTTTTTTTTTTTCCTTCCCCCGTGTGTTCTCTCCTATCAGGAATGAAGACTATCTGGAGTAAAAATAGGCTGTTTTCGAAAAACACCTTTTGCAACCCATATCTGTATTTGAAGAATGCCTGCGTAGTATTGAGTTTCAGATGTAAATATTACAGGGAATTTTTTCAGTATGGTTTATCAAACTTTATGGCTTCACAGGAAGAAGTATTTAGATGCCTCATTTTCAACATTTTTTTTTAGGATGCCGTTTATTACATGAAAAGATTATGTCATAAAAATGGAATGATTTGCGGAGAGGTGATGGTCTCTGGCAATGTTTATCCACCCAAATCACTTCCTTTCTTGGAGTAAAAACTGGTGTTATGTAGAGCATGAAACATGAAAAGAGAGTGCAGGAAAGACAGGAATTAAAACAAAGCACAGCATTAAATAAAAGCACTGTTGAGAGAACATGGAAAGAGAATGCTAAAGTGAGCCTGAGAGATACGGAGTCTTCTTCCAGTATATTTTTTTCCTTCTTTGTTCCATATAAATCTCCACCACACAATGATTATTCAGAAGGAAGAATGTGCAACAAGAGATGTTGTGTTGGCTGTCATAATTCACTCGTTTCAGACACTCACGTGTTTCAACAAAGGAAGAGGTTGTTGGATAATAGGAATATACTCTTGGAGTTTGGAGAATGTATTTTAAGGCTGGTGGATGAACCATCATGTGTTTTGATCAACATTGGCTCAAGAAGCAGAGGGATTTCAGAACTTCAGGGCCTCACTGGAGATGCAAATGCCACAGTTTTGATACAGTGGAAGTATTCTCTTTTTCAAAAAGAGTGGACAGAATAAACAGTATTGGACCTCACCTGCAAGGTACCTCCTTCCTGAGTGAGTTTACACAAGCTGAGATTACTGATTCCTTTCTGAGAGAGAGAGTGTTCAGAGTACAAGCTTTTGGGAGTATTTTTTGTTGGGGGGGATGTTGGGGTGTTTTTTTGGTGTTTGGTTTTTTTTTTTTTTCCCTTGGTTAGCTTGTTTCTTCAGTTCCTTATGTGACGAGTTCTGGAAAGATTGAAATAAACTTGCAGAAGAAATCAATTAGTAGGATGTGGTGGTTAG
The DNA here is from genome assembly GCF_000687285.1 of Phaethon lepturus. Lineage (NCBI taxonomy): Eukaryota > Metazoa > Chordata > Aves > Phaethontiformes > Phaethontidae > Phaethon > Phaethon lepturus. Next base: position 89,559 of record NW_010556205.1, on the reverse strand, counting down.
TAGTGAGGTGTCTCTTGGTACAAGTTATTTCCATTGATGTAAAATTGTTGCATAATGTAAAAGACCAGTTTTCCTAAGAACTGCTTCCACCTGTGTGACACATGAGCAGCTTTGGAGAACTTACCTTGGCTGAAATCAGGATTAACTTGACACGGGAGCAAGTTAAGCTGTGGTAACCTCAGAACATCGGTGTTTATGCCTCGTAGAGTTTTGGCGAGCAACTACTTTCTTTCAGTGCTGCTTTCAAACCTGTTTGAGTTTAAACGTTCTATTTTCTTGGCTGCTCTGCATGTGCTAGGCTGCTGGTGACTTACATTGCCTTCCAAACTATTTTTGCGCTTCTTCCAAGAGAGGAGGATGCAGTAAATGGTCCGGTGTAGTGTCAAATTGTCAGGCAGCCTTCTGCCCCTTAGAGCCTTCAAGCTACCAGCTGCCTCATGAGTATACGGTCTCGGTCTTTCAGCACAAAGAATTGCTGGCAAATGCCTGCCCGGTGGCAGCTGTGTGTTTCTCTGTCCAGAACACCTCTATCTAGGTACTTATAATCTAAGTTCTGAATTGTTCTCTTCTGTGTTTCAGTTTTTCCCTGCATACCCAGATTTAAAAATGTCCTCTTTCATATCCAGCTGCTTCTAACTCTGCCAATGCACAGTGTATAAGCCTTACTACAAACTGGAATTTTGCTAGGTTGCCTTTTTACTTCAAACCTAGGGCAGGTTTATTCCTGAACATGGTGTTGCATGCTTAACTGCCGACTTTTTTAACATGGAAATTAGTATTTTTAACGTGGAAACCAGTAACTAAGCTTTGGATGGTTCTAATTACATACTGAATTTTGAGACATAGAAAGTGACTGCATGTATGTTTATGATCCTTGTTACTGAAAACCTCGTAACATTTTTAAACAGCTTTTAAACAACATGATAGCTCGTATCAGAGGTTGAATTTCTTTTTATTTATTGATTCTGAGCCTTGTTGCAGGAGGGATATGGTTCCATGACTTTCACTAATGCAGCTGGGAGACCTGTGCTTCTGAACTGATAAAGTAATACTCATGTTGATGAACCAGCTCTGCAGTACTGGAAGGCTCTGCCCAGATATCCATGAAAATGTTTTTAGCCATTTTGGAATTCCAAAATACTGCTAAAGTACTATTTCCCACTAATACAAGCTTGTTTTCCCAAGTTGAGAAATGAATCTGAAGTTATTACATGAAAAGCAGATAAAGGCTTAGTGGGGAGAAACCTTAAGAAGCTGGACTGTTCCCTTTAATAGCATCTGATGCATAATGAAATTTGGGAGGCCTGCATGACTGCATCACTCAGGTTGGAATTGTGTCAAACTGAAAATTCAAGACTCTTTTGGGAGGTATGTGTCTGAATTTATTTTCATCCTTCTCATCCCCACTATGTTCTTGTTGCATCTTAGTTCAACCATACAGTGAGTTGGGGCAGATGTGTTTGTCACTGCTTTGGTTGCTGTAGCCAGCCTCGTCAGATGCTGTGGTGTTTGGCTTTCAGAGCTACAGCTAACAGGTGGCAGCATGCCAAATGCATGCTGCTAAAATCGTGCATTTTCTTGCCAACGTCTTGAGGCAGAGCTCTGCCTCATTCAGAGAAAGTTGCACTGACTGCCTGAAAACTGGTATTGATAAGGGGTTCCAGAGAGGAACCTGCAACCTGTAGAAAACAAGCCTGTGAAATGTTTTCTTTACTGGCCTGCTGTTCTATACCCCGTCTCTTTTTGAGGTTATCCATAGGCAGTGTACTAAGTTTTCATTAATTTCAATATTGCATATTTTGCTTGCTCTACTTTTGATAGCCGGGGTGACAGGGAGAATATCAGGCTCTAGGGAGTGTCAGTTAATGGATCAAAGTATTAAGCTGCATTAATTTGGCATTTCAAACATTTTTTTAACCTCAGTTGCACATGAGAATCAGCAGCTGATAATGGGTTTCGGATCCATGATTACAACTTGACCATCTAGCATTCAGCCCCCTGTTAAGCCATTTACCTGTGATAGTGTTTTTCATTCTCAGGTTATGAAACCTTTACCCAAATGGCATGATATCATGTGCTGCAGATAATTTCAGTAGGATCATTAGTGTTTAGCACATCCATGGAATAATAAAAATCATTTCTTCAATGGAAATCATACTTTCTTTTAAAAATAGTATTAAGCGCACATTTTAAGACTGTTAAGTAGCTGAGGCTTTCTTGAAATAACTCTCAAAATGTTAGCATTACCTACTAATTTCCTCTTTGGGAAATAAAGCCATAACTTTTGACTGGGAATAGCAACCAATGTATAGGTGATCCTGTTCAATACTGTGGAATTTGTTATGAGAAAAAGACCCTGGTAATTTCTGTGGGTTTGGTTGTTGCATTTAGCAGAATTGTTTTTCCCTTTTCAGGTGCATCCATCATCTTGTTGCAGGTTCACATTCTTTTGTTTAGAAATAGAAGTGTGTAACTTGCTAGGCAAATTTGGGTATGTTCATTTGTTGAAGTAAGGCAAATCAAGAGTGATGTGAGTGGTTTAATGAAGCTATTTTTGTGATACAAAGTGTTTGTAATGTCTAGAACATTTTTGGCTTTGTGCAGGGGTATGCAGCTCTGTGGTGCTTATACTGAAAATGCCTAATGGAGAGGTAGATCAATTTTCAAAAGTGATTTTAGTTTCAAGAGGTTGTCAAGATTCTGATCCAGGTTTTTATTTGATCTTTATTACTACTACGAGCAGCCAATTAGGGGTTTAAGTTATGCTCTCTTCTTTGTAAATAATGTTTTTTAAAAATATTCTATAATAGCTTCCTTTCTACTTTATAGTCTAAACTGTCTGTCATTACTATAACTACAGGTAAGTCTGTGATTGGCTTTATTTTTTCCCACAGATCAATATTTAGAAGTTAGTTAATGAATCCAAATCACTCTGCTGCTACATTGAGTCTCAACATGAACAGTTTGTGGTAAAGTGTTCCTTCTTGATTAAGTATTTGTAGATAGTGGGACTGAGAAAGGCAATTGTTCCCAAAGCTTTGGCACCTTTACAGTATTCTCATAAGAATAAAGTTGATTCAAATTAATGTCAGAAGGGATTTGCTGGCTGCTGGAATTAGACAGTTGTGTGATGCAGAATTTTCTTTTGATATCAGCATGGTGTTAAAGTGGCTCACTACTTTGCAAACTTGAAATGCCAATCAAAGAGCTGAATTTGAACAGTGTGATGGCTTTCTATTTACATACAGTGAAAAAGACAGGAAACTGAGAGCTTGGGGAAGATACCCACTGGATGAGAAGGATCATGTTTGATTTATTATTATTTTAATTGCCTAATGGTGCTAAGGGGGAGTCTAATTAAAATCCCTGGAGAAGTCTTCAAAGGAGGAAAGATAAATATTGTAAAATGCTATTTATAGCCTTTAGTGTTTCTTCTTACTCACATAAATACAAAAATTAAATTTAAGAGCTGGATCATCTCTTCTGAACCTTTTCCTTTACATATGCAATGTAGAAGAGTTAAACATAACTGCCCAGAAAATAATAGTGATGTAGGGACTTTGTAATGGCCATATTGCCTCCGCCCAACTGCATATCCTGATCCTTGTGTTCCCGTGCTGATCTTGACAGAACTTGAATATAGGATGGACTCCTCTGTCAGGATGTCATATAGTTTTTAATGGGCCATTAAAATGTGCCAGCATGTTGGATTTTGATTTGGGGAAAATGTTTTCTGGCAAAAAAAATTGGCAGAGGCTACAGTCAGATGCACTGTCTAAACCCTGTCAGAGACAGAGTAAGAATTTTCTTCCTTTCAGCTGCTTGCCATTTTCCCCTCTTTATGGCTTCCCATCTTCCTGATCTGGTAATATAACTGCTTATTTTATCACTGTCTAATCCAGTTTAGTAAAAATGATCCTGGCTAGTCTAAAAAGCTTTAAGAATGTGTTTTTTTCTCTTGGATTATTTTGAGAAACAGGTGTGGTACTACGCTTAAATTTAAAGGGACATTATGATCTAGATGGAGGGTAGTTATGCACAGTGCAAAATAGAGGTAATAACTTATTTGACTTAGCTGCAGCCAGAGATGATAATCTGATATGGTTTTAGGCTTAGAGGTCATTATCTAATGCATGAAAGATAGTGTCTCCCCCAGATATTTATTAATACATGCTTTGAATACATGTAAAATTGACCTGATGGGGAAAAAAAAATCAGGGTGAAGATCAGGAAAAGGGAAAATACTTTTTATTGACAAGACTGGTTTTAAACATCTTGTAGGAGGTGCTTTGTATCCCATTCAAACTCCCATTTGACATCTAAAATAGTCTCATTTAAAATGTTTCCTTTGTGAACAATGGTTGTTCTAAAGTACAATCAATGGCTTCAGTGGCTCCTCTGCCCGGTTTGTCGGAACAGCATGGTGTTTCCTGACTGCCTGGCAATTCAAAAAGGTAGACTGGAGCTTGTTTAGAAACTGCAAGATGATAATTTTGAATATGTTGAATGTGAACCTGGTAAATAATTACGCAAGTTTTTTATTTCAGTTTTGACATGAATTAGGAGGAAAGAGACATTTTAAGTTAAACCATGCATTTCTGGTATACAAGTATAATGAGTGACGTGTTTTATGTTTATGGCTCTTTACTTGCCATTCTTCCTTGTTGATTTGAAAATTGATCACAGAAAAAAAATCTAGAAACTAGGAAGAAAGTTTTTGCTCACTCTCAATTTCTGTCACTGATACCTTCAGAAAAGCTGTTGCCCGTTCTTCTACAGAGGCTTTTTGATGATTTGAGATTTGGGTGGAAAGGTCAAGGTCCTCTTCCCTTTTCTTGTCTGTCTAAAGTATTACAGCTTCTTTCTTCCTGAGTTTCCTGGGAAATTATTTTTTTCTTCTACATCCTTCATGTATAAAAGGAAAACACAGGTAGAGGGACTGGTGGACTGGGAAAACCTCCTCTCCCAAATCTGTTGTAGAGCAAATGTGAAGAATGAATTTGATCTGCTGTTTCTGGGACCAAGAGTGTGATGTTGTTGAAATAAGTGATGCATGACTTCCTATGCCAGATAACGGTGTTTTCTGTTTGTTTTTTTTCTGTTTTCCCTTTTTATTACCGTTGCTCCTGATCACATTTTCAGTAATATTGTATTTTTCCAACAAGTACTTAACTTGTATGCAGTCAAAAAACTCGTATTATGGAATATCAATGAAGGGTTTGGGGATTTTTTTTTTTGTGCTTTGGGTTTTTTTTCTACTTTTTCCAGACTCATCAGTTGTCTTCTACATACCATTGCTACCTTCTCACCTGCCAACATGGACCAGTAATTAAAGCTGTGAGTATGTTTTTCCTTAATTTGTGCTCTTTCAGGCACGCACATGGAGTGAACACTTTTTTCATGCTTGCTGTGACTTTGTGAATGTGCTAAGCTGCTTGATAACAGCTTCGAAATACAGCGTCACCTACTTTGCGATATTTCTTGCCTTTAGCCCAAAATAAGTTTCATGTATAAAATCAGTGGCCCAAGACTGCTACTATTTCACTTACGAGGTTTAGAGACATTAAACGCATTCTTCATTTGCTTTTTGGTCATTTGCTGGTAGTAGCAGTTCTTTTTCCATTACATTTGTGCTCATATTTTTGAGCAATAATATGTACATTCACTGAAGATTGAAGTAATACTTATGTATTCCAAACTATTTGGCACATACTAATGTACATGGCAAATTTGTTCAATTGTAAGAAATGCAGCAATCTTGGCAGGATTGGTATGATATACCTGTAACTATTGCTCAGGAGCCTGGCATGCTTGAATACAATTACATAGGGCAAAGAAGATTTGTTTTATTTAATTAAATGTAATATGTTGGTATAGCAACATTGTTATGTTTCTTGAGTGTTTAAAAGTGTTTTGAATATTCTTGTTTTCAAAAAGTAGCATTCTTTTCAGTACACTTAAGTGTGAATATTTATTAACATCTACGGTTTAATTATATAAAATATAACAAACCAAATACACCCAGCATCTTATATTTTATGCAGTAGTACTCTATAATCAGTTCACTTAGTTTCCTGTGTATATATATGATCAGACTAGAACTACGTTTACTTGAATATTTGGTTGTATCATTCTTTGTGTCAGTGTCTGAAGCAAATTACCTCCTACTCAAAGATTTTGAGTGATGAATCTTAGCAGCGCATGTTCCCTGAGATTTCTGCAATAATTAAAATATTTTGATAATAGTCCCAGATCCTGTACTTAAAAATCAGCACTCTGAAGACAGTTAAATGAGAATGGTCCTTTGCAAAGTTGAGTTTTCAAGGGAGTGGGTGGCGGTGGGGAAAACCATTCTTGCTTTTTCTTTTTTCCTTTGTTTTTTTTCTTCTTCCTCTGTTCATTCTGAAACTATGACTTGATGAATGTCATTAGGCTGTAATCCATTTATTCCATGTGGTGGTGGGAACAGAGAACTAGATATTTCATTTGGACTGAGTGACCCAGAGTCACTCTGAACTGAGCCCCCACTGCCATCAAACTGGGATATTTTCTTCTTGATCATTTTTCTTTCTTTGGCTCGCCGATTCTGGAACCAGATTTTCACCTATGGTGTTATAAATGATAACTGATTAATTCAAAGTAGTGGTCAACTTTTTACAGTAATAGTAGCAATGAAAATATAGGTATGTTAAAAAACTAACCAAGCAACCAAAGCCAACAAAAAAAAACCCTACCCCACAAAAAACCATAAACCCTAAACCAAAGAAATCAACACCGGATTTGTGCACTGAAAGGTTTTTTAGTTAGTCTCTATTCATTTTCTACATCATGATCAATAGAAAATGAGTTTGTTTTCTTAGACCTGGTGGAAAGTGAACTTGCTGAGTGGTATTAGGAAGATAAGAGTCAGCTTAATTATTTAGACTCAGGGTCCACCTAGTTCATCAGCTAAGCTTTGACAGTGCCATGTGTTGTTACAGATTACTTCTTCATCTGTGTTACAGATTAATTCAAACACAAGTAGTTAGAGTCCTTTTTCTTCATTTATATTGTGTCATTTGTGTATGTAGGTATATTCTTATTATAATATTGGGCTATATATTTATATATGTAAAATGCATATATATGTACTGTGTCATGTATAAATAGATATATCAGCTCTTCTTAATGACAGTGAATTTCCCAGGCTAATTGTGCATATGAAAAGACTGCTTGAAATCTACTTTTAGTTTAAGTATCTATATTTTCTTTCCTTATGTGAAAGTGTGAATGAGTAGAAAACCCCATTCATGTGTTCCGTATTAATTTTCTGTGTTCTCACTTCACAGTTTCTGTTATGGCCTTTAGGGTTGTTGAATACAATATTATATAGAAAGTTGTACCATTGCTTTATATTAAAAATCTCTTTATTTATTTTCCAAATACTTACTATTTTATTACCTTACAGGTAATGACAATAAGAAGCATTTTGCTTTGTCATGAGTCCTGTAGAAGTGCATATGCATTATGTATTTTGTCTACATTATACTTAAAGGAAATTTACCAGTCAAAAACTTGATGTCTTTAAGAGCAACAGCTATGTAAAAGGAAACTACTGATTTTATGTGGTATCACTGGTTTCACCAGGCATGTCTGTGTTCTAAATCAGCCTGCTTGCAGAACATTAAAGCAGAGGTTTTGAATCTTTTATAATTACAGTTCTCTGAAAATTTCTGATGGAGCTACATCCTACTGTATAACAAACTTTAGTCCATCAATGATAGACTTGCTTTTTGTAGTTACTTTCTGGGGCCACTGCAGAGTGAAATCTATGTACTGTTTAGGTCTGAGATTGAACATCACTGCATCCAATGCTTAATCCTAAAATATCATTGCTTGTCCAGGTATCCTTATACTTCCAGCCTCAATTAGTCCCTATTCCGTGTTCTTTCACAGACTGAATGCAGAAGCAGAGGAGGCTGCTGAAAGAGGAGAATATTTTAGAGAACTGAATGCGTATATTCAGAAAGAACAGAAGTTTGTACAATTCTAAAAAGAAAGATCTCTTGTTTAGATTTACCTGGGGTCAATAAATCTGGTTGCTAAGGTATGAGATGCCTTACTCAGTATAGCCAAATCTTCCCTTATCCTCCAACTGTAGCAGAACCATTGAAATTCTATAGTATAAGGAGGGTTGGATTCAACAGTATATTTGCAGACTGCAGAGCTGTGCTTCCTAAGTGTGCCGCTCTCCAGCATGGTGATTTTAGGAAATTCTTTATCCTGAATTCCTCTAGTCTTTGTACAAATACAGCTAAGACACCTAGGCCCCTGCCCAGACTACCTTTATTCAGGGCAGAGCTTAAACATGTACTTGATATGAATGAATGCAGCACTGCTTTCCAAGGAAGCAGTGGATCTAAGTATGCACTTGAAATTTTCCTGAATGGATAGTGTTGACTATGTATATGTGTATAATAGGCATAAAAATTGGGCACAAAATTTTATAGCCTAAAGCATCTTGTATATGGTGGGTGTGAACTACTACTATAGATGCAGTACCTGTGAACATAGTAGCAAAAAGAAAACCTGACTTGAAAATCAAAGACTGCAACAACTCCTTAAAATGTGTTAAAATCTGACTGGTGAAGAATGTGGCCTCTGGAAATAGTGGCAATAAATTTGTAACAAAGAATACATAGATATCTCATCTGATTGTTCTTTGAATGCTGAGTTTTTATTTTCCTGACTTACAGCTGAAATGTATTCAATGCTTTGGATCTTTTCTGGCCACCATTTTGTGTGATTGCAAGAAGAAATGAAATGGTGAATGTCATAACTATTGAGAACATAGCTAAGATAACTTTAAGGTGAGACACTTAAATATTAGCTGTCTAGCAAGCTGTTAGGCATGTAAGAATAAGTACTTTTTCTAGTATAAATGAATTCCTCATGTTTAGTTACCAATAATTGGAGGTTTCTGTAAATTAGCCTATTTATTAATTTGTATTTGCGTAGTGTATTCTCTGTGTCACACATACTCACAAACTGTATCATGGTTGCCTTCGCACTAGTTTTGGATACAGAACGTCAGTGCTGCTCATGTCCTCTGGTAGGAGCAGTGTCTGGTGAATGGGTGCGTACAAATGATCAATAGTCTCTGTGTACCTGTCTTTCAGATAGTCCCAGGTTTGCTGCAAGTTCTGACTTTCTCCTTATTGTAATATATCTGTTGCAGTGAAATTCCTTCTCTAATTCTAGTCTCTGATGATCTGTGTAAACAACTCGGTACTTTTCTTTTGTTCTTGTTTTACCTGTTTAAGAAAGAAATATTATTAATATGTTGAGTTTGATTTTCTGTAGCATCTTTCTTTCAAACATCTCAAACATTTTACAGACATTATTAATTAAACTGAAGAGTACTTGCATGGGATTGTTTTCTGTGTTACAGAGAAGGAATATGGGGTTAAGAGTGAGTAAGTGAATGAATATTGGTTATCATAACTGTCTCTTCCTCTTTATCTCACTCTCTGTAAACATGCATTTAAATGTAAAGCTCTTAAGTGAAAAGCATCTTAAGCAATTCATAGCAGTACATAATTGGTGCTGGCTATATTTGATCTCAAAGGGGTTTCATTTCAGTGCTCATTGAAGTGACTTCTGTGTCTATGGAGGCATAAATACACAGGATTTCAAGACTGAAGTTCAGTCACAGTTTGTGTAGTTGGACCGTGTCCTAATTATTTATTTGAGTTTTTAAAGATCACCTCTCTAACACAAAGAAATGTCCTACTACAAATGCTTCTGCTTTCTTGTGTGGCCACTGGACATGCTTAGAAGTTCAATAATAATTCAAATTTATTTTTTCAAAAAGATGCAGTCTTGCCAGATTCTGAGTGCCTGTAGAGTATTACTGGGGGTACTCTGTGTGCTGAGCTTTTCCTTTTGAGTTGATGGGACTTGGCAATTTGTAAGATGAGGCAATAAAATACTTGTAAAAGGATTTCAGTGTCATCCTCTCTAATGTATAAAAGAAATACTCTTAAATATATTGGATGAATACTGTTAAGAGAAGCATTACTTGATGTTTAGAAGATATTTCTCATTCCATAGACTTTTTAAAACGATTCTTCGTGTAATAATAATACAGAGAGATCACTTTTCAAGTTTGTTCTCCTTTGCGCTTTTAACAGCCAACTAGATAGTTTTCCTTTTCCTTCTGATCTTCCCAGGTTTTTTTTGATGTGAGTTTTCTGGGACAAACTGTAGGACAAAGACTCCTTTAAAGTGGTTCCCTAAAATCCATTGAGGTGTTAAGATGAAGCACACGCCACACAAAGGAGCGACAAGGAGATCTTATCAAGAACCCCTTTCACATTCAGAAACACAAGCCAATTGGTTTGGAATTTACAAGCCCTAAACAAATGTCAGACTCTTTCATCTTAGCAGAGGAGAAAAGGACAGAAATAGATGAAGGAATATTTTTTTCCTCAATTCTCTTTAATTTTGGACCAACACTAAGGATAGACTGCAATATTTCTATTTGAAGGCTAGAGCTAGACATAGCTGAAGACATTTTGCAATACGTGTAATTAAGGATGTTTTCCCAAGTCCTATGCCACTCTGACTTTTAGCATACAAGGTTTTCCTACCAAAATTTGCAGGACTAAACCAATCGTCAAACTAAGTTTACTTTTTTTTTTTCAAGGTACACATTGTTGGCTTTGAAATATTTGCTCTAAGTGATAGTTGTAATGTTAACAATAGTATAGATATTCTGGTTCCTTGTAAACTGAAGGCTTAGAAGGTAATCTTTGAAAACAAGTTAAAATTCAACAGGGTTATTCCGGCTTCACTATAATCAGCAAATATAACCATGATTTGAGGGGGTGGAGAAAAGGAGTAGTTTTCCCCATTCCCCTTGGTCATAAAATTCACAGAGTATTTCTTCTGAAGACAATAAAGCTCAGAGAAGGCCTCTTTATTTGCTGTGAAAATCATCACCCTTTCCGGCAATATAACTCCTGAAGAAAAGAGGGAGAAGGAAGAGACAAGACTGCATATCAAAGCAAAGAGAAGTGTTGAAAGGGTCTGTTGCCTCAATATGACAGATAGGCCTCAAAACCTCAGACAATGTAGGCCAGTAGAAAATAGATGTCACAACTAGTTTACAAAGCAAAATAAATTAGCATTCGAGCAGAGGCCTGGCCTTTTTTTCCTTTCCTATTTTGCTTTCTGGCTGTGTTTCTGTTGTGATGTAATCTGAATTACTTGTACATCACTGCTTGTTTCAACAAAGGCATAAAATGTGTTGCCTGTAGTTAAAACAAAAACCAAGAACCCCGAGTCTTATCTTGCAAAATATAAAAATAATGTTGTCCTTTTGTTTCGTCCCCTTGAAGTCCATTCTCTTTCTTAGAAGGTCACTCCCAGATGAAGTTTCATTTAAAGTTAATTTATTTTCCAGGCCCTTGTTTAGCTGCCTTCTTTCTGGTAAGTTTCATGCCTTGAAGGCTCATTGCTGTCATAAAATACACATTTTACACTTTTGATTACACATGTTTTAGAAATGAATTGATGTGAAGTTCTGCTCTTACATAACTGAAATTGATAGGGCATTTGTCACTGATTTTTTTTTTTTTTTTTTTTTTTTTTTTTT
>NW_010556205.1:57086-77888 GCF_000687285.1 Phaethon lepturus | reverse complement strand
TTTTTTTTTTAGTAAAAGCAGGACCAGACTGTAAGGAATTCTTTTTCTCATTCTGGTAGCCTGTCTGGGAAGAGATCTTTACAAAGCCCACTTTTGCTGTTTGTGTTTTTTACAATTTCTTATTGCCTCATATGTTTGCAGTGTCTGTGTATTTGAAATAAAAAAAAAAAGGTTTGATTCTGAATATAGTTATGATCTTTTAGTAAGAGGATATATAATTTCAAATCAAATTTTATCTGTTGAATGGACATAGTACTTCTGTTGTTGTGATGATGTTTCATCCTGAGAATTGACTTACGTAAATTTTCATTTCACTTTTCCTGCAATTTAATTTAATAAATGCTAAATACAAGTATTGAATCAGAATGTAGTGTATTTAATAGAGTCTAGATTATCTTCTAGAGAAAGCATTGATAAGTTAGTATGTAGCTGTTACATGCATAATTTTAGCCACCTTATTATTTGTTTGAATTTCCTTTCATTTTTCACAACTTTTTATGTGTCGGTATTAAAATTTTCCAGTTTTTACATTTAACATTATTTTAAAAACACCAATGAAAAGCCAAATCTATTCAGTACTTGTTTTGCAAAATACGACATTTGTGCTTTACTGTCCCAGACCCTTTTTTTAAAGCTGGGTTGATGTCTTGAGCCCAATTCTGTGAAGTCCTGAGCTCTTTTTAACACTTCAGAGGATTGGGCTTTAGGAATGCACAGCCTCAGGACATGTACCTATTGACAGGCCCTGTTTCAGCTGTCCAGTATTGTTCATAAAGTATTTTGGCATATGTGTAAGTTCTAAGTGCTTTTCAGACTAGAGATTAATTTAAGAACATAACTGCTTCTCTGAATTGCATATATATTTTATGAAGTTGAGCAAGCGTGTAAGAAACCTCTTGGGGCCTTTGATGTCTGTGCAATAAGTGTAAAACTAGGATTTAGATTTTTAAGTCTGTTTTATTCTTTAAGAATGCTAACACATTTAAAATTCAGTGACAACAAGACAGACACAGGGTTGCCTTATTGACATTCAGTAGTCTCAATTGAATTTGGTCTACACTCAAGTCTTGCATCACTTCTACACCTGGAAATCTCCAATGATGTTAATGAAGTTACTGCTGATTTACATGAGTATACATAAGGGGCAAAAAAACAGACTATAAATCTGCCTGGCTTTGAAGACCTTTGTAGAGGGTCCAAGTGGAAGGATGGCATTGTGATATCTTAATGTTCACTAGGCATTTTATATTTAGTAACAGGGGGAAAACTGTGTGCATCTGCTTTATAACTAAGAAACAATTTCCAGACTAATTTTGCTCTTGAGTAATAACCATTTGAAGGAGGATTGTGTCTCAGACAGCAGTGCTGATTTTCCGTGTCTTCTAAAATTGCTCCCATTGTAATTGCTTTTCTTTAGAGCATTTTCTTTGATGCTCTCTAACACACACTTACTACTTTTAACCTTAACAATAGATGTAGCAAACATTACTACACCCAATTTACACCTTGGGAATATACACCGAAAGGTTCATCTGGCATGCAGCTTGTGACAAAAATGGGCACATCAACGAGTGACACTTGCAAGAAAGTGATTTTTAATTGGGTCTGGTACGTGAGAAAAATATGTAAAACCGATTTGAAACCAAATGAAAAAGAAGTTTAATAGATGAGATATGTGGTCTGCAAACAAAATAGTCTACACTGATCATTTGAGTCAGATCACTTCTCTAGGAATATTTCTTCTCACCTAATCTAGGTAGAAAAATAAAAGACACAGGAACAACAGCAGAAAATTGCATAATCACTACAGTTGGATCAGAGCACATAATTTTCTTTAAAAGTATTAAGAAGTCTGTAAAAATCTAAAAAGATCAACCTGATTTTAGATTGATATTTACCTTGCAGCACAAAATAATTATGTAGTATTTTTGCCTGTAACTGTTAAATGTTGCTGCAATTGTTGTTCCATAACATTCTCAAGAGTATCATGTTTTTCATCCAAAATGGTTTACAGAACGTTAGAACAAAGATTCTTGGACTTGAGTGAGATGCAGCCACATCTAAACACAACAGCCATTTCACTATAGTAACCCTATAAAGCCTTTATGGTATGAAAGTGAAACGAGTGCGAATTTAGTTAAAACTGCATTGAACAGCAGTAGGTTAAATAAATGTCATAAATGACCCACCAACCTATGTGCTTCAAGTAAAGTTAATTATTTCTAAGATCAGTGATAGCAGGAGATGCTTTCTCAGGTTGAAAGTTGAATATGCACTTACCAGTGGTGTTAGTTTGCACCGTTTTCCTCATCCATTCGTAAGAGCTGTGCCTTTGGCTGCTGGGAGAGATTTGCTGTGTATTAATTGTTTCTACAGGAGGTAACCCCCCAGATCCAGCAGGGTGGAGGGAGCTGTAATCAGCAGAACTGTAGGAGACCTGTCCAGGAGACGAGCCATTGATCTGTGCAGCAGCAACTGTGCTGGAAGGTCCTGGGCCGTAAGCGTTCCAGTCCTCCCTCTGTGGGCCATAGTGAGATCCCCAGGTTCCCGCAGGCTGCCCATGGGTGTCCAGAGTTGGCACATGATGATATCCCATGTAATCTGAATAGGGTGGAGTAGACACAAAGTTTTGCACTGGCAGGTTGTTGTTGCCCCTTGCAGATCCTGGATACATGCTGTTCTCTTTATCCAAGAGAGAGCTCACATACATGATGCTCACAGATTGTAAATACGTTGTCACAACATCTTGTTCTTCCGTATTTTCTGTCGCTGCTTATAAAGAATTGTGTCTGGTTTTCTCTAATAATGCCACTTTGCTTGGAATCTTCTACTTCATCCTCTTATTATCAACTGTGTTACCAGGTACTGGTGGTAATGGTTTACCAAGATCTTGTCTGACGTCAGCCTAACTGCCTCCCTCATAATTACATTTACATTCAAATGAAGGGCTGACCAACCCCACCTTTCTGCTAGTTCTGGTGCTTTCTCTTTTAGAGAACTTTTATCTATCCTATTACCCTTCCCTGATATTCAACAGCAATTCCAGTACTGTAAGATGATGCAACAGTTCCTTGTATTTTTACCTTAGTAAATAGACCATTTTTTAAGAAAAGGCAGTGGTAACTATAATAGCAATGTTTGGTGTTCAAATGGTTCTCATCTGAAACCTTTATTTTGTGATGTGTTGTAAATCAACAAGTAAATCTGTCACTATCAATTTCTCAGATTTTTTTTTTTAGTATCTCATTTGTACTTCTTAAGGAACACAGTCAGTTTGAATAATTGTAAGTCAATAAATGCAGAATACAGAGTACCTTGTAAACAACATGTCTTGAATATAAGTGTCTCAGAAATTTCCCCTCATTATTGATGTTTGTAAGTGGTTTTCCAGAATGGGAGAAATTAAGGCTCTAACTGCAATGCACATGTTCATGCTTTCCCCATACAGAGTGATTTAAAGAGATCCCTTCATCTGGTGGCCATTGCAAACTGATAAATTTTAAAAAGCAGACAGTAAATCTTCCTAACAAAGGTGGTGCCACAAGCACAAAGAAAATGACTGTAAAAAGCAGCAAAAAAAGTCTTTGATTAGGCCCACTAATATTGTTCGCTTCTGTTTCAAGCTGAAGACAACCTTTATCTGCCTGAAAGGCTGGGTTCCTTCCTCTGAAACTGCTGTATAGCAAGTAGTCTGTCTTCAGTGGTGGCAGCTTAGTAAGTGAAATCAGCAGGGAGAAATACCCGGGTTATCGAGTTAGTGGATCAGAACTGCCTTGATGCTTTTCTGTAAAGCGCCTGACACATGCATTCTCTATAGGTCAATGTAAGTGTTCCCACTGAGAAAAATTATTCTGAAGGTAGTTTTGCATGTCGTTAAGAGCTTGGTATTAACATGGGAGAACTACACCATACTTTATGACTTGAGAATTGCCCTTATATGGTTGTCTAGCTACAATTTGTAGAGTGAATTTGATATATTTTTATCTTGGATGCATTTCTTTGCAATGAGCTATTTGTCAAGGGTTTTGCTTGCAAAAGAGGTGCAAATTACAATGAGTTATTTCCCTTTACAAAAGTGTGGTTTTTCATTCAGCATCCTTTGTATTTTGATACTACTCATATTCACACATCCCTTCTAATTCCAGCACTAAGGGATTCTAAGTGTGTACTTAAAGACAGGAAAGATATTCCTCTTCAGGTGTGGTGTTTGGGTGTTTTTTTTTTTTGATGAAAGAATTTTTACTGAGAAGTGTAGCAAAATCTTTATAAGTCATTTTGCTGTATTTACAGATTTCTTTATTAATCCTTGGGATCCTGAGAATATTGAGGAAAGTTGCATCATGGGATAGGACATGGAAAAAGTAAGGCCTTTTGTAATTAGCATATCGTTATAAAAATAGACATTAAAAAAAAATCAGAAGAGACTCTTGTTCTCTTCATCTTGAAAGCAAAGGCATTGTAATACGATTTTTGAGAGCCCACAGACTTTTTAGTACTGATGTGTACTAAAAAGAACAAAAAACTCCACTGAGCATGATGCAAATTAAACAAGATATGTTTCCTATACTGGAAGTATCCTTGGAATCTTTGGCATATTTGTGAGCATTATGCCAGTAGTTAAATTCCGATGTATTGCTGAATGTTACGCAGAGCTGTCAATCACAGGCGGATCCATAGGAGGATGAAGCTTTGTCTCCACTGCCTGTATCTGAAATACATTGACATAGTACAAATGAACATTGGTTGCTCATAGATTTCAGATCACACACGTTGTTCGACTTCCAAGCACACCATTTTCACACCTCGGTGAATGACATTTAATTTCATAGAATGCATTAGATGATGGTAACATTTTTAATCCCTGGTTTTCCTCTTTCTTTATGGGATGCCTCTGCACATACTCCCCACAATTTCAGTGCCACCTAATCCTATTTTTTGTATCTCAGAACTTTATCCTTTATTCTCTGTTCTTCTTTTATCTTTTGTTTATGCTCCTCCTTTCCCTTTCTTGTTTTGCCTGTTCCATTATCTGAATTTTCTTTAGATCTATTTCGATTCTTTCCAGAACATAATTAGATCAAGATACACCGATGGTGAATTGCTACACTGATTTGATATCGGCTAACAATAGTAACCTTTGAATAAAGCATTTTGTTTAAAAAGATTTACATAGCAGGATAAGATTGCTGGGTAGGACTGCAGATTTTTAACACCAAGGTGAGAATAAGATAACTAACATGGCA
Organism: Phaethon lepturus; assembly: GCF_000687285.1. Lineage (NCBI taxonomy): Eukaryota > Metazoa > Chordata > Aves > Phaethontiformes > Phaethontidae > Phaethon > Phaethon lepturus. Next base: position 72,645 of record NW_010556205.1, on the reverse strand, counting down.
ACAGTCAAACGATCTTCTGCACCCTGACTTTCATGCCTCCCATTTTGTGTAACAGAATCGTGGACATGTGTTAAAAAGGAACCATACTTTTGCATGCAGTTTGGTAGTCTGAGGCTACCAAAATTTTGGGGTTGATGTTTTTTGAGAGCTAATTGACTGTTAATCTGAGTCTGCCTTCCCAAGAGTCATTTCTTGGCCATGCATGTGTCCTTCCTGCTCAGACCCTGCACGTTGGTAGCTTCAGAGCCATAGAACCACTGCATCTTCAGTGTATAGCAGTAACTTACACTGTAGTTCCAGGAGCACTTTTATTGGACATTGCCATCAGGAAAAAAAGAAAAAAGAGTGAACTGCCCTTGCCTTGTGCGTATTTGCACTGTGAGAGGATGGCAGTGAGTTGCTGGTGGTAGAGGAAGGGCTAGTGTGCTGCCTGTGCCAGTGTAAAGTGCATGTGGAACTGTTGTGTTACCAGGGGCCCTCTCCTGACTATCTGGAGTGATGGGAAAGCAAAAGCAGTTCTGAGGTGGTGGGCTAGACATCCAGAAATCTCATCTATATGGAGGTTTGTATTGATACCATTTTCTGCACTGGGTGATAACAACAGAACAGGAAAGATCTGTGTGGTATTGGCAGCAAGAGTGCTACGTGCTTTGCATACTTCAGAGGGATGGATTGCCAGCATAACTGAATTCCAAGGTTGTAATTTTCCATTTTTTTTCCCACCTGTTAATATTCTATGTATAATTTTTCTACTTAGCCAGTGTCCACAGGAGTTGCCTCAGTGTTTGTTGGAGTGAAGTTGTATGTGTGTAAAATTAAATGTACTTTTGAGATCTTTGGGAAAGAAAATTTTCTGGTTTTCTAACAAGTGGTTAGTGAAAATCTAACAATACTAACAAGTATGGTGATAACCATTGGAACTATTAAAGTTTTGTTTGTACAGGCAATGTAGATGGTATGAAAATTATATTAAATCTATCTGGGTTTTTGTTTCTGAGGTGTAAAAAAACAGGTGAACTTAGCGTGTCCCAGTCTGGCTAAGGTGATAGGGGTAGATGTTTGTTTTCTTGCCTCCAGATGACCACTCAAATAAGCCTGCTGTTACTGATGTGTTAGGAATGCTTCTTGCCCGTACCTTTATAACTGCATGCTTGGAATTTCAATGGAATGGCTAGCTAAGGGCTTTGTTAGTGAACTATGTATTGCTGATAGTTTTAATGCAGTCTTTGGAGGTGTTATTGACCCTTTATTCAGCCTGCGCTTTGCGTGCACACCCGTTCCTCCTAGAATTAATAGTCATCTGTATAAATCTTGAGGAAAGGTCAGTCAGTATGTGGCATGCTGTCAACTGAGGTCAGTTGTGTTGGAAAAAAATCCAACTAGTCATGAAGGCAGGCAGGTGGCTTTAAAATTTTAAAACACACAGTTAGAGGCTGCTCTTGCTTTCAAAAACACAAAGCTTCTGAAAATTTTGATTACCCTTTTTAATTGGGCCAGCTTAATATGCAACACCCTAGTTAGGTCTCATTTGCAGGGCTTGAAATGCAAGCATATGCCAAATTGTATCTCTGTAGTGACAGATGTGGCACAGCCTAAAGAGATGAACAAGCAATGGTAGCTGAACTATTTTCACTTGCTGAACTGAGCTTTTTTGGAGAAAAAGGGGTATAGCCAAGATTCATTTCTGTACTGTGTGTCTCTCTTATCGCTAATGTGTATTTCTTTTTGGTAAGAGACCAACAGTAGAAATAAAAATGTCAGTTGTCCATGAAGCCTTCCTCAATGGTTTCATTTTTAATTCCATGCTCTGAAATTTTGGTTGTTAACAAATCCTTTTGAAAAATGGTGAAAAGAGACTTGTTGGGAGCATGGTGATTGTATTTACCCTTCTATCTATTCCATTACTGTTTTTCTAACTGCTGCTAACAATGACTTATCTTTCATTTCTTAATGTCAACTTCTGCATTTTATTAAAAGTAGCAACAATATATTTCATGTATGATCTGCATCGGTGTTGTATTTGCCAGGAAAGAGAGGTCTGGAGTTAAAGGAGGGTCTCACTGTTCTGAAATCTAAATAATTTAAAACCTGCTACAAAATCAATACTGACAGTAGTAAGAGTATGTCCTGCTGCTCAACAAGCAGACTTAATATGGCAGGAGTTACAGAGCCTGCATGTGAACTCCAGGTTAAATTGCTTCTTTTTAGCAGAACCATGGAAACAAACAGTAAACCCTTTATTGATAATTATTTGGTTTCCTTCCTGAGTCAAGCTGTGTAGGGCTCCCACTTGCTGTAACTAATTCATGCTGACCAGAGTATAGCTAGATGGGATTATTGGGTGCTCGCTATTGAGTCCTTGAGATGTTCTTTGGTGTGGTCTTTCTTTCATAAGGTAACAACGGAATTGATTGCCTCTACTGTTTGCCATTCTTGCCATACACATGGTTGATATTCCTGTCAGACTGGCATTTCTGTTGCACAAATTTAACTCTTCTTTCATACTCCCAGACAAGAGAGATATATCTACATAAAGTCTGTCCTGCGGTAGAGTGACTCTATTTTATTGTGGCTTAGAAGACCAGGAACATGCAGGATGTATCTTAATTAAGCCTCTCTGTTTATTGTGACACCTCTTAGAACAGAGTTTGTTACAAAATGTACAAGTAAGTATTTGTGCTTCTTGAGTATGAAAGCAAGCGGCAAACACTTTCATCATTCTATTGCCTATTCCTTTACCTAGTGGGGTTTGCACAATGTTGTGTCCAGCTAGTAACGTCCAGTGCCATTCTAAAATATGACTGGCTGTGTAAGTCATTCTTGGGGATGCATCATTTCAGCGTATGCTCTGGGTGTAAAATCATGGCTTGGAGTAAGCCTGTACTGCATCAGCAAACCAAATAAGGGTACTAAAGTGCTCAAGAGTATGCTTTTTAATTTTTATGTTAACATCCAGACTGAATGTATTTTTGAATGTGCTCCTTGGGTAGAAGGTAGCACATACCTGATGCTCTCTCCTACGTACGTTAGTGATTGCATGACCCCTAAGCAATTGCAGATGCTGCATATTTGAAGTTTTTTGTTTTAGAAATACCATTTTGAATTGTATATCTTGCTTGGTTGCATGAAGTTTTTGTAGAAGGTGCTGTTTGCTATGCTTTTCTTGATCTTTTTGTACCATATAGATCACAATTCTTGCTGGGTAATGGGGTTTAAAGGTTAGTGAATTCCTCTGAAAATTGGATATACCTTGATCGTTCTTTTAATCACAATTAGGATTAAGAGCTTAGATATTCTTGTGATGTAGTCTAAGGTATGCTTTTCTTCTTCAAGGCACTTTGCTAACAACCAATCAATCTTCACAGCAACTCTGCTTTAGTGTCCCTTGTTTTCAGATGTGATAAAAGTGATAGGTTATATGATATACCTAAAGTCAGGAAGTTCTGAGGACTGGCACCAGTATTTCATGACTCGCAATGTTGGACCAAAATAATTTCAATTGATTTGGCTCCAATTTTATGTCTCTCTCATTTTTAATTATACACAATACAGCATTTAAGCAACAGCACTACACAGCTTCTTAGTGAAAAATAGCTTTCTTTTGGTTTTGGTGGGTAACTATTTAAAGGATTAAAGCACATTGACAATATTTATTGAATAGATTGCTGGTAAGTTTAAAAAAAAATAAATTGAACTACTTAAAACAATGAGTGGCATAACTAGAAGGTTAATAATCTCTAAGGTATTGCCCTGGTTTATAGATACTGCTTTTGGAGCAATAAATTTTAACCTTTGAACATGTGCTTCTGCAAATAAAATCCAGCCTTATTTTGTGTACTTAACAACTTCTGATTGGAAACACATAGCAACCTATAGCAAGCATGCTTTCAGCAAACTGGAACAGAAATGAGGCAGATCTTCAAAGTGGTCACTTATCTTCCTCAATAACTCTTCTACATGTAAACAAGATAAACCAGGTCATTTTGCCAGATCCCACTCTCTTTGAATGATGTTTAAATAATTTTAAAGAGAAAGAAGTTGTGTTTGGATGTATTTCTTTTCTTAAAGTTCTTTCTTGAAGCACTTTTTTTCTTTTTCCTCTTTAAAATTTTAATACAAAATTAAACTGTCATGGAAATGTGACTAAAATATGTAGCAATGAACTTGATCCTGCAAAACCCTGGGGCCAGGGTTCTGTGCACTTAGCTAGAACTAGGTCCTAAATTATTGTATATCAGTACAAAAGACAAAGTTTCCCTCTGTATTCTTACCTTTTGAAAGTCTAAATCTGGATTTTTTTTAATTTATTTTTCTCTAGTATACCAGCATAATTCTGTTTAATTGGCCAATCTGAGGGTGCTTTTCTTGTTGAACATTTTTTAGTCTCTGTTAAGTTAAATATAAGTGCGTATGTGTGTGCATGAGCTGTAGGTAAAATATCTCTAGCATTTCCTCTCTGTAGACAGAGTGGCTGTTCTGTGTATTTCCAGTGGATTCCTCTTTTGGACATATCCAATGGATATCTCTTTTTGGGAGACTAGTGTTTTGGTTTGGTTGCCATGCTCATCAATATGGATGGTAAATCACTTTTGTTCCCACGTGCTGTTTGCCATGTTCTGCTTTTCATAATATGTGGAAATCAGTAGGAGTCTTTCTGTTGCTGAACTTTGAATTGCAGTTCATTGTGTCCATTTAAAAATGGAACTTTACTCTTGTTTAGTGCTGTCCTTCTCACAACTGTAAAATGGTAAATGAAATTAAGGAATAGTGAAAACTGCCAGCTCCCTGAACCATCCTGGTCTTATCATTCTCCTCTACTTTTTCTAAGCTTTTTAACCATCTCTCTGCTTTTAAATTTGATATTACAATTCAATAACAGACTAATCATGGAAGCATGCATGTTCACTTTCCACAGTAGCTGATATCGCGTTGGAAAATGATTATGAAAAAAGTCATTTATTTTGATCTTCTTTATACACAAAGTAATTTCACATTACCAACATTTTGATGATCTAATAGTACTATTTGTTATAATTAAGGAAAAAAACCCCAAGAATATAGTGCCTAAATGACTTAATGCTCCTAAGTCTTATTTGCAACAGTGACAGAGATATTTAGGAGGGCAACTTGATGAAAATTAGTGAGTATAGGTATCCTAAATTTCTGAACTGCTTCTGACAATGAGGGTGTAAACTGCCAAATCACTTGCATGCTTTAAAAATTTTCCCTTTTCAGTCAAAGGTTATGCACATGCAATTGGTAGTCATACTAGGAAGTAAGTATCTGGATTATTCTTAACTACTGATTACCTACCAAATTCTGCTTAGTACGGTAGGGATCAGCACTTCGGGAATCAAGACCCACTTAAAAAAATGCCGAGAGTTTATATTTAAGTGAAAATTTTGTTTGCTTTGTCGTCCCTTAATTTGGCTTCTCAGATTTTTTTAGTGTCACGGTAGCTCTGAAAGCTGGACCAAATTTAAAATTAGTTGAGTGCAATTATTGCATCTTTATCTGTGGGCTATGCTGTCTCATGAAAGGCAGTCACTTGTTAAAATACCTACGCTTCTTGAAAGGATTTCTCGCCCTTTGCTCATTCTTTTAGGATATAAAATGGGTCTGACAGGATTTTTCTTCTATCAGAAATGAACTTGGGCCAAGATTCACAATTCTAGAATGCTTTAGAAACATTTACGGTAAGATTGAACAGTGCATGTTTATACCAGTGTATGGAGCATTGGAAATCATACCTGTCAAAACCAGAAAATTCCAAAAAGTTCATCCCTGACCTTTGCCCTTAACATGTAGTGAGTGCAATCACCATGACCAGGTTTTCCATCAAGTGGGTCAAAACATATAAGCCAGGTTTTCATTTATCAAGATCCATGTGTAAAGTCCATGAAAGTGAGATTAGTACATGGAACCTGTGTGGAGATCAAAGGAGAAGGAAATACTCTTTACCTAGGGATGAGGGACAGACAGAGCAGTTGCGTACAGCTGCTGTTACTGCCTTCAGCAATGGTGTATTGCCTGTGGCCCATTTTGTGCCTTTTTTTTTTCTTTTGTCTGCAGCGTACTGTAAGAAGTGGCCGTACCTGGTCCTCAGCTCCCCTCCCTCCCAGTGCCTGCCCGCCTGCTGCGTGGCTGGAGGGATGCTTGCCTTGGGGCACAGACTCGGCATGGCATCCTCTTGCAGAGGCTCCCTGCAGCTAGGACTCCTGGCACACAGTAGTTCTATTGCCCTTGGGAACCTGCGCTATCCTGCAGACCTGGCAAGTGGCTCTTGGTTTACTGTACTTGAAGCTTATGTGCACAGAACTGTGTCATGCTGGGGACTCCTGCAAAACAGCTACAGCTGTCCTCTCTCATACTGTAGTGCTCCACGTACTGGTAGTTTATAGTGTTCGTTATGCAGTAGCTCTTCAGGCAGCCTTACTGAGAGGCCACTACCTGCTGCAGGTTCCCGTTGTGCTGCAAACCATTCATGGGAAGCGGAGGTGGAGGAGGTGGAGGTGGGAATAAAGAACTGGACATTTCTGAATGAGTCTGTTGGTCAGGAACTGGCATTGGGCTCACTGAGCCAGAGTCACTCTGCATAGAGCCAAGGTTGCTGCCATCAAAATGAGTCATTTTCTTCTTCATTAATTTTCTTTCTTTGGCTCTGCGATTCTGGAACCAGATTTTCACCTGCAGGAAACAGGAGAATGTTTTTCAGTTGCTAATAGAATGCAATGTGGTCCTTCATGTATACAGTCAAGGGCCATAGGTAAAATCATTTCCATGAGGACCAGCGAGAAAGGCAGTGGCAACCAGAGACAACAGAGCTGTTTGCTTGCTTTTCATACAGGTAATCTTTCCTATCCGGTAATAAAATATTTATTGATGGTTTGATAAAAAGAGTTTTTCAGTGTTAGGTTTTTTGGGGAGATATTTCTTTATGGAATGAGCTTTGATTCTATTTATTTATTTATTTATTTATTTATTTTCTACAAAATCTAGTAGAACAGAATCTCATGTGTGATAGTGATGGCCAAAAGAACCTGGGAGTATCTTTACATTGAAAACTATATGCCCCAGTCAGAGCAAGTCAAAACCTGTCACTGGCCTGTAAACTGAGGCACAAAAGCTTTCCTGTCTGGATGCTGCACATTAATTGGTTAGCGCCAGTGTGTAAGCCAATGGAAATACACTCCTGAGCAGAGTTTCACCAGCGCAAGACTCTTTGTACACAACGTTGCTTAAAAATATAGTATAAGTGGTCCCTTTAATATCTAAGTGGCTTTTATTGCATTCATGGATGGAGCCAGAATCTGCTGCTGCTCTTTTCCACACAGTGCACTGCTTTATACTATAGTCATTGCTTTGTCACAGAAATGCAGTCATCTTTGGGAAGAAGTGAAGCAACTATTGAAGAGTATATGGTTTTTGATTAGGACGGAACAAGTGAGGATGTGAGATGAAGTTGATGAATAATGGTTAATTGAAAATACAGCAGAACTTGTTCAAGTGTGAAAGGGTGAATGGTCTTTGGCAACTGAAATGTCTTTGGACGTGAATCCCCAATGTTGGATTTGAAGCAGTGCATGCCAGCTATTTATCCTTGGAAGTGGCTCTGTATTATGTCCATTCTGTGTAATGAGTCAAGCTCCCTTATTCAGATATGTTCTGTTTTCTTGTTGGTGTTCGAATGGCAAAGGAAACACTTTTGTCACCATTTTCTATAACCCAAAGAAATACCAATGGTTTGGTGAGAGATACTGATTTGTTTAGTTATGCTTTAAAGAGAATGATGATCACAAAGGAGGTAAAACAGCAAGAGGTAATAAAATCTGTGGCTACTAGGTTGTGTTTTAAAGGAAAACCAGTGGTGAAGTCCTACAAAACATCTTAAGAAGTCTCTGTGACAATCTGGGTGTACTTATCCTTGAGGCATTATTATTCCTATTTTACAACTGAAAAATTTGGATACACACAATGCTTGTGGAAATTTGAACTAGGTCTCTTAAATCCCAGGCTATCATCTGAGACATTTGGCAATTCATTTTTCAGTACCAAATTATGTTCCGTTAAACTGGTCTCAAATACTCTCAGATCTCTTGCGTTCTGATTGTGTTGAGGTAATCTAGTTTCACCCATGTATTTGCCAAAATGCGTGAAAAGAAGAAACAGCCTAAAAACTAAACTATCATCTGTTTTAGAATTACCCTCTGGCTTCAGTGTTCTTACCTGCCTTTGAATTTGGATTTTTGTACTGCTTTGTTATTAAACTAGGGATGCAGATCTGCAGCAGTGATCCAGAGAGAATTTTAGTAGGCACTTCAAGGTCAATCATCAAATAACTACAAGTAAATACAGATCTGGAAAGTTAGACCAAAAGCTAATGTGGTCAGTTGCATCTGTCTGACTTGTTCTTTACCCGTTGCCCTCTTTCCTTTCAGTATTTTTTTTCCCACTGTTCAGTTGTTGTGCAAGTAACTCTTCCCCTGAAATCTAATTTTCTCTTTTCTCTTCATCATCTCCTTTATTTCTGTATCCTTCCTATATTAGCAATGTTTTGTTTTGCCTTTTTTTTTCTTTATTAGAAATAACATCTTTCCTTCCTTGTTTAAAAAATTGTTCTTTTATGTTTTGTCTTGAACTATTCCTTCCAGTGTCCTGGATGGGATTTTGACACAGCCAGGAAAAAAACTTTTCCAGAAAATAATTTCCTGTTTTAGGCTGAGTGCAGTGGAACTTGGGAAAGGACAGTGTGTGTTCAGTCATATTCATATGACTTAATTTGTATAAAATGGTAGTAGTGGGAGTATAGATCAGGTATTTCTTTCTTAATCTTACATTTTCAAAAGTAACTTCAGAGTTGTAGTCTTCATGGACTGGAATTAATTTTATTCATGACATACACTGATGATGAAGAGCAGCAAATATTGCAACAACTGTTGCCATGCTTCCCCAATATATGTAAAAAAACAGAAGTTTCATGTCTTTTTTGTATCACCACTTCAAATATACTAACAAATATGTTTATCAGGAATTATCACTGAAGTAAGAAGATTCAAGGACATATTGTTTGTTGTTTACAGAAGCAGGGTCATAATTTTTGACCCATCATAATGAAGTCAAGTTATTGAAGTTTTAACAGCCAGCAAAAAGATACATAGTGTATTTTTCATATCCGGTTGAAATAATTTTAATTTTTAGTCATTAAATACTCACATTCAGCAGCAGATTGAGAAATACTTGCAAAATGGGTATTTGTTGCTTCATTTCTGTAAGCTCTTTCAGTGTGTGCTATGTAAGACAAGTCCAAGTTGGATGAACAGTGCTACAACTAGGTGGGTTTTGTACTCTCTCTGCTCAGTAGAGCCCACAAAACACTGGTGAATCGGGCATAGTCTTTAGTGAATGACACTGAATAGTAACAGACTGAGGAAACAGTGCTATGATGGTTTGCAAATAGAAAAGGCAGCAAATGAGCTGAAATCTATTCAGGGAGATCTTTCAGTAAAGCTTCTAATTTTCTGTTTTGCTGCTCACTTCAGTGTACTCCATCAAGAAACTCCCAAGAGAAATGGCATGAACGTAGGCTCGCCCATGCTGTGAGTGTCTTTGTGGGAGATCTAGCTTGGCATCTTATCTCAGTTGTTTGCATGAGCCAGCTGAAGTGCTTGGGAGCCAGAGGCCATGTACCTGCTTTACTTTGGTAGAGGGTGGCACAGGCGCTGCAATTGCACGATTGAAGAACACAGCACAGAGCAGTTCCAGAGCAAATAGTATATATCTTTTGACCAGATAGGATTGTGTTTTGATTTACGTTGTGGGAATAGAAGTGGAATTTGGAGGGCAGTGGGAGGACATAGGCTCAGGAGAAAGGAGTAGCAAGTATGTAGGAAATCCTTACAAAAGGTAAAAGGCAGCTAAAGAAACAAATACCTTCAAGTGTCCTGAACATACTTGAGCTCATCGGTACCATTCTCTGCTAAGACTGACCTTATTGAAATTGGTTATAGAATTCCCATTGGTTCAGGAGAACCAGGACTTCTGCTTTAGAAATTTCAGCAAAAATTTCTCCCTGCTACCACTACCCCAGTAAAACAGAGAAAAATCCAGGCAGGATTTTGTTGATATTTTTAAACTGTTGTTTCTCAGAACAGGACTGTAAGATTGGCATTTGCTTTTTCAGTGTTGTTGTACAGCTCCCTGATGAGACCTGAAGTGGTGCTGATGGGATATATAGAAATGAGTGCAAACAGGGCTCTTGGGCCATTCAGCTGGATAGTTTGAGTTCCTACACTGCAAAGGGTACCCAGTCACGTTGTTTGGTTATTAGAGGCATTAGCATTTTTGTGTTCTTAAGCAGTACGGTTATCTCCTCATCAGCAATAATAAATTCATGGGTGATCCATACTCTACCTGTCTCTCGGAAAGTCTTAGGTTTGCGGCAAGTTCAGACTTCCTCCTGATTGTAATGTATCTGTTGTAATGAAATTCCTTCTCTAATTCTAATCTCTGATGATCTGTGTAAACCACTCGGTACTTCTCTCTTGTTCTTGTTTTACCTGTTTTGAAAGAAGAACACATTGCTTCAAGCTAGAATTTTTTAACTTCAGTAACACAAAATATCTGGCTTTACATTTGAAAATATGTTTGTGGGTATTTTAGGCCTGATTTTCTTTGCACTTACCCAGAGTAACTCCCCTTGGCTGCAGTGGGCTCGGTCTTGATTTACAACGCAAGAGGTTCATACCATCAGATTTTGGGTTTGCTCCTTAGTAAATAGATGATAAACTGGTCCTCATATTCTTTATCACCCTTGTGTTATCATTTGGGAAAGGGAAGTTGTTCTTGTTAAGAACAAGGAGCCAGGAAACCTAGGTTCTATTCCCAACTCTGATGCAAGATTCCTGCCTGGTGTTGAATTGCTCTGTTTCTCTGTCTCTAAAGCTGATACACTGCTACCTGTTTCAGAGGGAAATTGTGAAGGATATTTTACTGCATAGAAAATACTGAGAGCTTCCAAAGTTCCTTGCTTCTTGTTGCTAGGAAATTTAATACAATATTGTGATTGTTATTGCAACTTGGAGGCTGTGTTTTTCCTTCAAGTCTGGCAAGGTCTGTCCACGACTTGATAATAGCACAGGGAATAATAACATAGATTTTCAGATGACAGTTAATAAAAAAGAGAAAAAGCAGTAATACTTAACAAAGGGCATTGAACAATGATAGAACTGCAGCATCTGTTCTTTTGCAAGCTGCACTGCTGCATCCTTTCAGCTGTGGGTACAGCTGACTGAAGCAGATGTAGCTCAGCAGTGTCTGGGTCGTTAAAAAGTAATGGCAAATGACATGAGCCAGTGAACACAGATGCAAGTAGCTGAAATTTTATGGATTCCATACAGGGTAATTTCTGAGGACAGAATGTGTTGGCAGTAGTGAAAAAGAATTGAGAGTGGGAAAGGCTACTGGTGCTTTCTTTCTCACCCACCTTTCCTCTGCTATTAGGCAATCAATATATCAGAGATCAACACCTGCTTGGTGGCCCCTGAGCCCTAGCCTAAGGTGTTCCTAAATTTTTGAAAGATGTCATCATTGTTGTATTAAGACTAGTGTTACCATGTTTGCTAACCACAGTCTTACCATTTTTTATCTATTTATATGGACATTTCTTCAGATGTATATATTTAGACTGTAAATTGTCTGGGACAGGGAATGTATTTTTAGTTGTTTGGTTTTTTTGCAGTGTGTTCTACTGTGGTACTGGAGGTCGTCAATCTTTGTGTCCTTACTGGTAACTATAGTAGAACAGCCCCTTAGATTCAGGCTCATTCTCAGATGATGCATGAAATTTGAGGCATATGGTGGCTTGGTGCCTATAATAGTCTGCTATTGCTGCAGATGTAGCTTAGCTTCATACAACAGCTCATGTTTGCTTACAGATCTTTTTCTGAAAAGATGGTGTGGATGCCTAACTGTTCAAAAAAACAGGTTCCTCAAACTCATAATAATTGTACTCCTAATAAGAGCAGTTAATTTTGAATGGAGAGGACTGAAATAGATTTTTCAGGCACTGAGTTGGTAAAATTTCAGTCTCCGAGTAGATCACCATGGCATAGCACCCCATAGGAACCAGCTTCGCCCCTGCAGGAGAGAATAGCTGGGGGTTTCATCTATCAGTGGTGTCAAAGGCCTGATTTCTCCCCAGCCCCCCCTTCCAACACCCTGACTTTTGAAGTTTAAGTAGCACCCAAAGATCACAATTCAGGGTACAGAGTTATAGCAGAATCTTGAAGTACCCTATCCCTTAATTCATTATTTGGTTTCAGTGGTTATTGGTTTTTTTCACCATCTGTGGAGGGAGATGTCACGTCTCTTTAATAGCTGAATATATTTAAAGTTAACGTGGCCTTCCACTTGCTGTATATACTGTGTGGTAATGGCTCAAGAGCCATACCACTTTTTTCCTCTTACAGCATTTGACAGTCAGTGCTTTGCTACTTGTAAGAATTTTTGGCTCACCAAAGTATTGTTTGCATTAGAAAGTTCTTCAGGCTCTTTTTGTACTGTTTGTATAGATCCTAGATACAGAGTTGTTTAGCACTGGAAGTCCTGGTCAGTGCAATGCTGTAAACAAATAGCGTTACACCTCTGGTTGTGGATAATAACCGGTTTGCCCTACGTGACCGGGTTTCTCTAGGACTCTTCCCAGGTGTGTAGAACATCGTCTACACCAGGATTTGATCCTTCAGCTTCCATGCTCCATGATGTTCAATCCTGGGAAAGCACTATGCATTAATAGTGAGTTTACAATGCTGTGGGCATTTTCCAACTGTCTTGAGGCTGTCAGCTAGCAGGAAAAATAGGTTTGTGCATGTTTGTTCCTTACGCTGCGGTAAGGACTCAAATCTGGTAACTTCCCTGTGAAGGTTCTGCTTGCTGTGCTTGGCTGGGGTAGGTAAATAGGACATTGTCATTTCAGTAGCATTTCTATCATTGCGAAACCGTAGTGAAAGCAGAATTATCCCAACTATGTTTACACTGATAATCAAGTGAAAAGTGCTGTTACTTTTACAACATTATGGGAAGAATTTTAGAGTCTCTAAAGAACAGCAGTTATTCAGTTCAGTCCACATAAATACTAGGGACGTTTGTTTTCATTCATTCGAAGTGTAAATTGTTTGTTTAACATATAGTCACCTGTGGTGCTTTAATGCCTCACTTGGTATTTTTTAACTTTTGATCTCTAGTTTGGTTTGTATTTTTTCCCCCTCTTTAAATGAGAATTTGGCGTCATTCTATGGGATGAAATGTTTAAAATGTTTCCTTAGTCTCCTTTGTGGTGTTAAGATGGAGTACACAAAAGAGCAACAAGATGATCTTATCTTGAACTCTATTCTCATTCAGAAGCCATAGACAAATATCAAATGTTCTTTTATTGCCAAAACAAGGAGGTAAACTTGAAGATAAACCTTCCTGTTTCTGGTTTTAAGTGCTTAAGCCCTTATTATCTGAGAGGGTTGGGTTTTTTGGTTTTTAAACTGAAGAAACTAAATGTATGTGGAAAACAGAACTTTCTCCCATAAAATCTTTTATTTTCATATGAGTACTCATTTCTTTCTGAAGGAAGTTTGGGAGCTTTCACATCTAATTTCTTTCCTTAAAGTAAATTAAGAGAATAATTTAAAAAATAGAAAAACAAAAGGAGAACATTTCCTTCCTAAAAGTCAAAAACAATCTGAGAAAAATTCTCTATGATTTGTCACATAAATCTTGTCTTTGATAATTTTGATTTTTTTGTATGGAGTAATACCCTCTGTGAGAGACAAGAGACTGGGAGCTGATCTGCCAGGGTCTTCTGAGAGGATACTTTTAGTTCTCGGAGGTTCATGTTTTAGTCTGTTAGGCCTTTACCCAGACTCTCATTTGATGTCAGTGAGAGTCTTCCTAATGCCTTTGTTCGATGCTGGGTTGGAATTAGTCTGCATATGGCATTTCCTTTCAAAGGCAAAGTACGCTTTTCTTCTATTTGCCAAAGTTAACAAACAGCAGCAACAAAACCTATGGCTGAACACTTTGGGACTGTAGCCTCTAAATTCCATCTGTTAGATGGAATAGAACCACTCTACTGCATGCTGAGCCAAATTCTGCAGACCTTCTACTGGTTTTATTTACAGTGACACATTTTATTTCAAGGAGAAGTATTACCTGAGTAAAATTTGAGGTAGGACTAATGGATTCACCCCAGAGACAGCAGAAGGATGTTCTTTACTTCTCAGACTTCTTTAGGAGATAATGGCAGAATTTAATGATGCAATGATAATAGTTAATATTTTAATCCAATTCTTTAGTCAAATCCTGCATATTTTACTCACTTAGGTGAGTGATTATTACCAACATTTAACTTTCTACAATCTTAATCTTTTGTTAGCGACAGATTATCATTTTAATCAGCAATATAGTGTCAGTTTTATCGGGAATGTGTTCTGTCATGGACAGTTATACTATGGAATTGCAAGTGGTTGGAGAGCTAGTAGCTGAGTGGAAGAAAAATGAAACAAAAGAGCTTTGAAGCAGCTACCTTTGCAGTATGACTGCCTTTGTGTTTGGGGAGTGGGTTTCCTCATTTTAATGAGCTATTTAGGAACAGTGAGTTTTGTCAAAAACCTGTTTTACAAAGAGTGACTATTGAAGAGTGCCTTTGGAGTCACAAGAAATACGGCATTTCAGACTTACAACACTTTTCATGCGATATAGTTTAACAATCCTGTTCTATCACGCCCGCTCTAGCAATTTTTGTGACTGGCCAAGTTTTGAGTTGGGGGAAGGGAACAGCTTTCCGATTGGTCATAAAATTCACAGAGTATTTCTTCTGAAGACAATAAAGCTCAGAGAAGGCCTCTTTATTTGCTGTGAAAATCATCACCCTTTCCGGCAATATAACTCCTGAAGAAAAGAGGGAGAAGGAAGAGACAAGACTGCATATCAAAGCAGAGAGAAGTGTTAAAAGGGTCTGTTGCCTCAATATGACAGATAGGCCTCAAAACCTCAGACAATGTAGGCCAGGAAAGGGGGGAAAAAAAACCCCACCATCGGACCTCACAACTAGTTTACAAAGCAAAATAAATTAGCATTAAAACTAGCCCTGGCCCTTTTTTCAGTGCCTTCTGTCTTAACTTTTCAGGAATATTCTTTGTCTACTGAAATTGGCATCATTCATAAAATCCAGAAGCTACCTAATTCAGACAGAAGATGTCATAGTGTACAGTAGTGTCAGATTACTTTCAGATTACTTACAAAACATTGCAATCTGGATTCTGTGGTTTAACATTGTTTCAGAGGAAGTTAATGTCTCTACTTGCTGATTGGAAGTTAGCTTAAGTCAGCTTGAAATGTGAAACAGCTTTCTGGCCTGAAGATATGCTCAGTTCAAATCTGCATTTTTGTATTAGCCTTAGTATTAAGAGAGAGTTTAGTGTTAGTTTTTAAGCTTATAATGATGCAGACTGTCAGAGATCTGGCCCCAGAGTTTTGTTTTGGGACTATCTCTAAATATTCATGCACTTTA
>NW_010556205.1:0-57055 GCF_000687285.1 Phaethon lepturus | reverse complement strand
AAGGGGGAAATTCTCCCCAGTGTAATTTCACTGACTTAATTGAAGTTGTGAAGCAAAAGTAATTTTAATTAAGTCTTGAAGATGGGCGTTGTGCTGCACATGATTTTCTGTAAAGTTAAATTAGAAACAAAAAACACACACTGCCATTGTATTAGAAAATGTTACATGCATCCAGTTCTGTATAATGTGAGTAATAATATTCCTGCCAGCAGTCTTAGTGTGATGAGTAGCAATATTCATTATTGCAAGATTGGATGCATAAAGGTTTGTGAAACATGAAATTCTGTTTGTTTTTTCTGCTGGGTCTTGATTGTTTGCTCGTTACACATGTTCAGATAACTCATGCTGAAAAGAACAGAATAGGATCATAGAATTGGAACCTTTCAACAGACTTGAAGAATTTTCCCTTTTCTTCTGTTTACTCCTATTTAAAATGCTAATGTTTTCAATTTTGAATATGTTCTGCTATTCTGTAGTAAAGCTCATTGACCAAATTCTGTCCTTCACTTTGCTAGTATAGACTTTTCTATTCATCTTCATCGTACAGAAGTAATTGAATCCAAAGAAGAGTCATTTTTATCACCTTTAAACAATGATTGGACAGACGGTCCTGTATGGATTTTGTTTGGCAGAAGGACCCAACCTATACAAAATGTAGGTGGATTTCTAAGTGGCAGGGCCAGGGGAAATCCCATTGCCAATGACTGTATGGACCAAAAAGCAAGTGATTAACTGAACGTTTTTTCCCCAAGTGTTGTATGTTCTTTAGGCATTCAGCATTTTGCAGGAATGGCTTCTTAAGAGACCTTGTTTCTCTTCGTTAGATTTGAGAGTAGAACTTCTTCCTTTGGAGACTAGATGCTGTATGTTTACAGTGCATTCGGTAATGATGCTACAGCACCTGTCGTCATCATCATCATCAGAAAAACTGTCTTTATGTCTTCAGAGCAAATTTTTATTGAACAAGAATGATAACCTTATCATCTATGGGAAAAGTCTGCTCATAATCAGTTTATCTCTGTTTCAAATCTTGTTGCCTCCCTGTTTTATGGTAACGTAAGTACAGATCTTAAGATGTACTTTCAGCTTTGTGAGCAAATTCTCATTGCTGCTGGAACTGCCTGATAGTTAACTGTTCAAACTCATTGTTTTGGCCACAGTTTCACCACAGATATAAATTGTTTTCTTACAAAGGCAAAAAGTAAAGTCTACTCCTGTGTGAGTGATAGCATCCCTCCATAAAATATTTAAATCAACTGGAGGAAATTTGTAACTTGTTCTAAGGTGGTTTTATTCTACTTTCCATCAAAGAATTTGCCTATAATTGTGCTTCGTGTGTGTGTGGAATTGGCACTTCAAATATCTACTTGTCGTGGCTTTGTTCTGTCCTCTGTTACAGTTGCTAGTTGCCTTGGCTTTGCTCACCCTTTCAAAGTGGGGGTTTAGGAGGGGGGATAGGAACAGTATAAAGGTTAGAGAAGGGTCTTTTTCCATCAGTGTTCTTGGCTGAAAATACTAAATAGTCAGTGTTTCCTTCTTCAGGCGTTCTGAGTCAAAAAACATTTGTGTGTTGTGTATCCTGAACACTCTCAAGAATGCAGTGACTAGGCATTGGATCCTATGTACACCGCACTTAGCATCAAGTCCCAATCCCTCCAGTTCCAAAGCTGCAGGGAGAGACATTCAGACATCCTTCAACCAAAGAGAGAATGCTGGATGAAGCCTTAGTAGGTCTTTTTTGTGGGAAATGCATTCCAGTAACACTAAAGCAGGATGATAGTCTCGCATTAAATACTGAGATCTTCCAGTGGCTTCAAGTAGCATAAACTTCACCTAACACCAGTTGAAGACATGGTTTTATACTGGATGTTGTTTTGAATGTAACTGAGTAAGACTTGAAATAATTTCTTCTTTTGTTCCAGGTTAGTTTTGTAGATAACAGAGTATCAAAAGACCTGTAGGGCATGAGGCAGTGGTAGAAATTTCAATAAAGTGTTTTATTTGTCATCTGTCAGGTCATGAGGCTGCAAAGCACCAATAAGAGAAGCTAACCATGAAAACTCTGGAGGTGGAAGTGTCATTGGTTCTGGGCCTTGTTTCTGTAGCTGTACAAGTCAGACTACTCACCGTAAGTAAACCTTTGGAAACAATCTCTCCTGATCTTAAAGAGATAAGATTGCTGGAACATTTGTTGCAAACTTTCAAGAATATCTTGCAAAAATGGCTTGTTTTAATAATTATTGTCTCCATAGTGAAATGATATTACTATTGATAATACAAGTAATGAATAAATAATAAAATTAATTTGTCTGATTAATTTTTGATTACTTCAGGTAAGTCTGAGCCTCAGTTTTTCCATCTTTAAGAATAGTGGCTCCTCATACCTATTTCACAGGGAATAAGGAAAGCTAATAAATAATAGGTGTGCTTCCTTCACTCTTGCCTATACAAAACCCCTGCTGAAATTCCTAAAGGTTTTGCAAAGAGACAGAAGGGTAATGCTTAATGTATGTATCCAGCTTTAAGGATGTAAAAAGCAGTGGATTCCATCTAAGAAAATGCTGAGAATTTTGATCATGATCCAGCAAACAATATTGGTACTTGCAGTTAGCCTACTCACACGTTTGAAGTCACTTGCAACATTTGCATGCTCAGGACTAAACTCACCTAAGTGCGTTGCTAGATCTGACATTAGAGCAAAATTTTAAGGAGCAAGAGGCAGGTAGGTAAAGAAGAGATGAGAAGTAGTGTTTTTTTGAGCAAGTATTCTGCCATCTGTAAATCATATAGTTCGTGAGCAATTTCATTGCCCTTCTAAGGACTACTCAAAAGTAAGCTGTAAGCTTTTTGCCAGACTGGCCCTGTCTTGTTTTTTCTTGGATAGTATTCAATGAAGAACAAATACGATTTAAAAAAACCCAACTACTCTTTTTTAATTTGCCAAAATTCTTATTCACCCAGAGTAACAACCTACATTGTCCTATTGACTTCTATGGACTCTCTATGAACTAAAGTTTTACTCAGCAGCAGTGAGGACAACTCAGTCTGTCCATATAAATCAGATGCATTATTTTAATAAATATATAGTTGCTTTCATTTTTCTGAAGTATGTTTTAAGTAATTACTTTCCCATCAGAGATTGATTCAGTACATGCTTTGAAAACTTATTTACAGGCATGTGTGGAACAGAGCTGGGGCGGGAGGAAGGGCTGAAAGGAAGGGAACTTTCCTGGGATGTAACATTGAAATACTGTGAGCTTCTCTTTAGGGGAGGTATTGAGCATCCTTAATTTTTACTGATCTCGGTGCATGTCAAAGCTGCTCAGTACCTCGGAGGATCAAATACTTGTATATAGCACATTGTGCCTCTGTTCTTTTCAGGCAGTTTTCCCGCTTTTTCTTTTCCTGCTCCCTTCTTGTTTCATTTTTTTTGTTCTATTCATACAGGGTACAGATTTTTGTTTCAGGGATGCTCAGTATTTTTTTTTATTGTTCCTCATCACAATCAAACAGAACCTTTTCCTCATGTTTCTTGTCTTATTTTTACTGGTTAAATACGACTGAAGAGTTGTTTTGTACTCATGAACTATTATGCATCAGAGACTGATCTGTCGCTGTATTAAGTCATTGTATTACCATGGATCTTTGTATTCCTGCATATTCTGAGAGCTACCACTACAAAGTGAAGCAAGCCTTTCCTTATCATTCCTGTTTTTAAAGCATTGACTCATTGTTTGATCTTGCAGATCTCATTTCATTTTAGTCTGAGGTTTAGAGAGGTTGTTTCTAATGCAAAACCTTATTTCCAGCCCCCCTACTGTATATATTTTACTTGAATTTTTCATATGTACTCTAAAACTTGAGGAAAATAAGCAAAGTATAGGTGGTGGTGAAATACAATACTTTCATCATAATTTCTTTCTGCGAATATGCTGCTTCATTCCAATCTATAGGACTCCTATAAAAAGCAATTATTTGATATGACAAATTTTTGTAACATATCTGAAGTGAAAATACTTCACTGTCAAAGGACATTGCTTTTCATTTGCCTCAGCATTAAAGGTCAAGAAAGAAATGTAAGAAATAGTCAGCATCCAGTAATCAAAACAATATTTAACTGCTGGCAGAGTAATTAGGATCTTTCTTTCTTAAACTGTACGCTTCCATCTAAACAGGGAACCTAGAAAAAAAAACCCCAACAATTGGAGGGAAAAAAAGAAAAAGTGAAATCTCTTTTATGCTGATAAAAGCTCAGTGCCCTCATACCTGTAGAAGTGGATTGCACCGTTTTCCTCATCCATTCGTAAGAGCTGTGCCTTTGGCTGTTGGGAGAGATTTGCTGTGTATTAATTGTTTCTACAGGAGGTAACCCCCCAGATCCAGCAGGGTGGAGGGAGTTTTAATCAGCAGAGCTGTAGGAGACCTGTCCAGGAGACGAGCCATTGATCTGTGCAGCAGCAACTGTGCTGGAAGGTCCTGGGCCGTAAGCGTTCCAGTCCTCCCTCTGTGGGCCATAGTGAGATCCCCAGGTTCCCGCAGGCTGCCCATGGGTGTCCAGAGTTGGCACATGATGATATCCCATGTAATCTGAATAGGGTGGAGTAGACACAAAGTTTTGCACTGGCAGGTTGTTGCTGCTGCACCTTGCAGATCCTGGATACATGCTGGTTTCTTTATCCAAAAGATAACTCACATACATGATGCTCACAGCCTGGCTTTGCCTTGCTGGGACATCCTGCTCCTCACAGTGTTTGTTTGATCTCTCTTCCCCTCCTCTTTCTTTCTCTCTCTTTTCTAGCCCTGACTGGCTCTATAAATGACTCATGCTAGCCCTGATGTCCCTTTACTACACATGATTAACAATGGTTTTACCAGGTGCTGGTGGTAACAGTTTACTAAGGTCCTGCCTGATGTCACAGATAACTGCCTGCCCCAAAATTACATTTGCATTCAAATGAAGGGCTGACCATGCAGGCAACCCCACCTTGCTGCTAGTTCTAGTGCTTCCTTTCTCACAGATCCTTTATGTATTATCATCCCTGTTCTATACCTTTTGAATATAGTTTGAAATCTCGTGGTCTTCAAGCAAAGTTGCATACATAGTTAACCAATAACTGTTCACACAGTAGCAGTAGTACTTTTCTTGATCAATACATGTGAGAATCTGACTTCAGGCACTAGGTTATAACTAAAGTCTGGTATCTGCTATCCAGTAGTTCTTTTGTTATTGTCCTGCGTTATTTTTCTTAAACTTAAAACAAAGGATCAGTGCAGTCTTTAACTGCAACTCTTACATAGTTTCTCACATGAACACTCTTCTTTACTTAGCTTTTAGTCCATGTGGGAGAGCACTTAGACTGATTTTAACATTACAAAGGATATAGAAAAAGTCTCATAGTCATTTTGAGCATTTGTTCATACGAATAGTCTTGTTGATGTTAGCAAGCCTATTCATGAGCTGGCTGCTTGCCACAGCGATTGAAGTTTCTCTATTCTAACTTACAATGTTAACAGAAAGAGAATCTGTTATTGAGAGAATGCAAAATTTGTCACTTTCCATATGCTTATGTCTTGTTTGTGATATTGAAATGAGCGGTAGTTTTCCCTAAAGGTTTTTCTGTTCTCATTGCTGTGCTTGTTCACAAGAAGTAACAACTTTTCTTAGAAATGTGGGAACAAATTCTAGACGTTTAGCTCAAAAAAAAGCAGTTTCCTAGCTTTCAGGAGCAATCCAATGTTTGTAAGTAACAAATTTGTATGAGATTATCTATAAACAGGAGTGATGAGAGAAAGTGTTGATTTCTTCTTTTTTTTTTTAATGAGATAGATACCTTAGCATTGTCTCTTAATGAGAATTTACTCTGTTTTCATCCTTGTTCCTTTAATGATGTGATACTTAATTGCACCTTTATTAATGAACCAACTTGTTAAAAGCATTTTTTTTTTTCTTAAACAGGTGCAAAGTATAATGAGTTTTTTCTTTGTTCAGAGGTGTATTTTTTCTTTCAGGGTCTTTTACACTTAAACACCATTTAAACTTACAGATTCCTCCTCCTGGTTCTCAGGAGGAAAGAATCACTTCGCACACCTGACAACACTGTTGTTTCCTTTTGAGAGAGAATGGAGTCTTTAGGCTGTATTCACAAGACGGTTTGTAGCTGTAGCTGTGGAAAAACTTTTTTTTGACTGTTAAATTCACGGTTATGTGGAGAAGCACAGGCTTCCTTCTCTGAGTATTTAAGATTTTCCCTGTTGTGCACTTTGGTAAAACTTGTGCTCTTTTACATCTTTTTTTTTTTTTTTCCTTGTGAGTTTTTGGAGGATGATATTTTGCTGGGTAATTGTTCGAAGGTATTTGGGTGGAGGGAAGCTGGCAGAAAGTGTTTCTTGTGCTTGCATATGTGAGCTTACTCAGTTGCAATTTACACATCTGTGACAGCTGGCCATTCAAAATGACCAAGTATAGCTGCTGGTATAGACTCCTCAAATGTAGGGAAGTCAATAAGCAGTACATGATGTACCTGAACAGCTTAATCCTCCTATATCAGCCAAATAAATCATGTTTGTCTAATAAAAAATTGGGTGTCTCTAGACAGCCTGTGCAATGGGATTTAAATGTAGCATGATCTATATATATTTATTTTTAGGTTTTTTTACTGGTGTGTTTCATTCCCTTTCTCAGTCATCTGGAGCAGTGTGGTTGCTTAGTAGCTCTCAAGTTCAGACTGTATTGAAATAGTTACAAAGAAACATTCTTTACAGCTTTGTGTTGTAACTTGATTTCTATTTCCTTTCCTGCTCTTCAAACTGTTGGAAGACTTGTCCTTTTAAGCATTTCTATAGTCTCCGGAATGCAGGTGTACCAATAAATCAGCCAGAGGAAGAAGCAGCATTTGCTTATTTACAGTAGTGTTAGTTGTAGCCCTCCAGCTGTCTGGAAAATGTTCTAATTATGTTCATTCGACAACACTTTTCCTGCAGGCCTTAGCTACCTACTATACCAACAGCACAAAACACCGCAGAAGGGCTGGGTCTCACCACATAGTTTGGATCTTGATCTGTCCTTCTTCAGTGTTCGGGAATGTTGGATACACCAGACTACAGTCATGCATTCATTCTTTATCCTAGTGCAACGTTGTTCTGTGAGAAACGTTTTGATGCATTTTTTCATAATGGTATAATTTGGTTCATGAAGCTACTGAAAATAGTAAAATAGTGTTTATTCATGTTTATTAGGAAAAATTAGTAACTAGGACACAAAAATACTTTTTGATGCTTTCAACTAATGGAGACTGTTTTCCTTATACCATACCACTTAAAGAAAGTACTACACAATATATGATTGTTAAACTGACAATACTTTACTTCTCTGGCCACATGCTGCAACCACGAAGCAGGAAACTGCTTCCTTTGGATTCCCAAGTACCCTAAGGTGGTCTGATTTCAGCAAGCTGTATTTTGTTTTCAGTTAGCCCCAGTTTTTAAAATTTATATCATTTAGGTCTAACCTATTAGTTGAACCAGAGTCCTATATGTTTTTCAACTGCTGGGGGGTATGTGAATAACCACATGCTGATATAGTACATTTAAAACTAAAAACATTTTTTTCATAGGATCTCAAACAAAAAGTATAAAGGGATTTGTATTTGAGTTTCTTTTCATACTTTCTAGTAAGAACATGTGTTAGTAACAGGTGTTGTCTTGGGAAGATCAGTCTGTATATATACCAAATCCTTTATAAATATGCAGTCAAAACTGCTTCTGAAAAAAAAAAAAGTCAGAAGTTTTTCCAGTCAGTTGTTACATCTGTAAAGTGTTTGTACACAGTACTATATGTGTATGGTATTTGGAGCTTTTGGTGAATAAAGCTTAAAGTCTGTCAGAATGCACTAATATAGTGCATTCATATGTGAAAAAAATCACAGTGTGCTTCACAAAGGCATTCAGTAGGTAGCTAGTGGCACATCAGATGCCCAGCACTTTTGTGTACATTGATACTACATACCGCCAAGTTCAGAATTTGGAACTAAATTGTAGATTTCAAACTGAGAGGAGCTTTGGTTCAGGATTTTAGCCAATTCTAAAGAAAATTGCCAATATATTTTGAATTCTGAACTCTTCCTTTCCAGCATGGTGAAATTTCGAACTCGCATTTTACTACTTAAATTATTTTGTTAATAATCCTCCACTGACAATTCTGAATTTCCTTTTGCTGTTCTGAATAAAGCTCTCTGCAAACACTCAGGTTTAGTGCATTATGCTTTGACATGCAGGAATGATAGTTGCCGGGTAGAAGAGAGGTCCTTCCCGAGCAGAAGCTTGAAGAAACAAAGCAGGAATCCGTCTCTCTTTCCTAAGTATATAACTGTATTTTGAATGATATAATAATCTCAAGCTTTACTGCCCTTCTCATCTTTGCTTGACTATAATATAGCAAAGAAAAAGGATATATTCCAATGTAAATAGCTGACTTGAGTGACACCTGCCCTTGTTTGATGTATTAGCAGTTTCACTGGCTAGAGGGGTGTACTGGGGGCCTACCGCATTAGAAATGGCATTGCCTCGTCTTTGATTTTTTTTATGAGCAAATGTTATAGAGCAGATAATGGCTGTGATTTACCAAGGCTGAACAAAAAGCAATAAATAGCATCCAAATTAATAACAAATTTTATTAAGCACATGCAGTCTTTTATCATTCTTTTGTAAGTAGCAACATTAAGGCTAAAAAAAGCGATTAAGGTGGAATTAATTGCCTTGTAAAATATTATTATATATTCTGCCTTCTTACTAGCATCTGTTATGTAATAATAAATTCTAACCATTATCAATATGGAATGAGATTTCTCCAAGTTGATTTGTGAAGAGACCAAATCCAAAATCTTGTAGATCTAACAAATATAGCGACAATACTGTGTTCTGGCCTCGCGTTAAGAATCCAAAAGATGAATGGAAATGGGAAATCCCCCCCCTCAAGAGTAGCAGCGCTCATTTTTGGAGGTGTTTCGTTCCAGTTCCAGCGCTGATCCTTTACTCCTGTGAAGCAATGGGGACAGCTAGTGGTCAGCTGGCTGAATGGCAAGATGTTTCAAATAAATTTTTCCGTGATTATGTCGTTATTCAGATTTCGGAGTTCTTTGTCCTGTTTTGTACAGCATAGGAGTGCCTTAAGTGACGTGAATCCTGTCTGTCACATGCCCAGATGCAGGAAGCAGCAAAGCTAGTGACGAGTCCCGGCCTACAATTTTGGTTACGTTGCAGGGATTTTTGCTATGTTCTTTAATTAACTGTAACATCTGTCTTTTGAAACCTGAAGTAATACTATTATGGAATATGCCAGGCTTCTTAAAGTTAACTTCTACAAGTAATTTTCTGTTTAAGAGAGTGCTCAATGATCTAAAATGTGCTGCAGTATAGAGTTGGAGTACTGAGGTGCCACATGCTCAGTGCGTGACTATACAGGGCTGGTCTCTATTATGCTGATACACTGCCTCTCATGTAATCTAATATGGCATCTTGTCGGAATGCTGGGATTTCACACCCACTTCACACTAGTAGAAGTGTCTTATGAGGTGATGACAGTGAAGAAGGAAGAGCAGGACTGTGGTATTTTAATCTTGTATTCTTTAACAAGTGGCTGTGTTTCTAAGGTATTTTCTGTGTTGATCAGTATATATGCTCTTAGAAGAATGATACCCACTTCCAGCACTGCTTAGCTCTTTGTTGTGTTGAGAGAACTGCCATATGTCTGTACATAGTAAGATGCAGAAGTGAGGTAGAATGAAGACTGAGATAGATGATTTTCAGTGCCGCTAGTTTGTTCAGTTACCTTGGGCTAACCAGAAAATGTGTGTTCCATAGTAATCTGTAAAATAGAAGTAATGCTCATGACCTGATGTCATGTGCCACAAAAGAGATCCTGTATGAGGATTGCAAAACATGAATTCTTTCTTTCATCACTTGTGAAATGAATTGGCTAACATATGTTGGTGTATGTTTAGCCTTAAGGATGGCTAAAGAAAATGGCTGTCTCATAAGAACACTGAAAACGTTGCTAGTTCTGAAAAGAATATCTCTTTTCCTAACTCTTATTTTCAAGATGCTTTGTGTTTTGAACTTTTAACACCTTGCAATATGCTGGATCTCCTCGGGCTGTGTGGGTCATGCCACTTACTCAATGTGGTTGAAAGTGGTGAAATTCTTGCAGCCTCACCTGATAATTCACTACCAAAGGTAGGAATTAACCAAAGGGGTGTGCTCAATAAGCTTTTCAGAACAAAGTGCAAACAGATACGAAGTCATTGTTCACTGCCTCAGTCTGCTTGCACACTGCTGTTGTTGCAGGACTTCAGCTCATCATTTGGCTGCCCACAGGAATAAGAGGGAAAACTTGTTCCATAGAAAAGAAGTCCACTTTGGTCAGTTCATACCTGACATAGCAGCAGACCTGATGCATAACAGAAGGTTTTCAGTCCCTGCCAGAAACCCCACAAATTGTGAGAGGAGTGCTTGGTGTGAACTGAGTGACTAGCTGAGTAAAATGTAATCTGGCATTCCAGTACTCTGGTTTTTGTGTGTTTGCATATATACATTTAACACTCTTCTGCTGGTGGAAACTCGCATGTTTGCAGCTCTTTGAAATGTGAAGAAAATTGTGTTATTTTTTAATATATGGCAAAGCTAAATTAGGGCTGCTAACTCCTATCTGGTGAAATTCTTTCATCTTAGATAGTGGTTTTGAGAGCTCTATGAACACAAATCTCTAGGAGCACATTCTGTTCTTAGGGTACTATTAGGTATTATTAGTATTTAGGTACTATTAGGCTTTTAGCTGCTGATCACAGACTGTATGTGGATTATTTTACCCTAATTCTTAAATAGCATCAAGGATTTTTTTTTTTTTTTTTTTGGTGTTGCTGCTGGAACTAGTGTGCCTCCCTGTCCCTTAGTAGGGAAAATATCCCTGGATCTGACAGAGTGTCTCAGTACAGGTGATCTACAGCTACATTTCATACAGCTGTATAGTCACTCATGAATTAAAAATAGTCACAGAGAGAGCCTCTCATTAAAGTGGTGTTTTCCACTAGGTGGCACTTTCAATACATAGCATGGACAAAGCCTACACGGCTGATTAAGTACCCCTATTAACTGCTATTCAAATTTGTGGTTAGTAATTGACCAAGCTAAAAAAGGATCAATGTAGTGCTGCCTGCAGCAAGTTTCACAGCTCCTTTTAATACTAACATTGATTAAATCCCCACCCCCAACTTGGTGTAAAAGAGAATTAACTCAGAAATTATCCTCTCTCCAAATCCCTGCATCCAGCCTCCTCCACTGCCCCACCAACCCCCCCACCAACCCCACTAATCTTTTGTATCCCTGGAAATTAAATGCAATAGTGTTTAAAAAAAACAAGTTTTATTTTAAGTTGCCAGATACAACCAAAATGAAGTACCGTTATGCTTCCCCACTGCTGATAAACATGAGCGGGCGTCAAACATCATTGCTTTGCTCCATGCTTCTTCCTACTCAACTCACCAAGCTCCATTCCCAATGCTGTTCAAGGCTTTACTCAGAGTGGCACAGAAGGCTGGAGTATGCAGAAATAAAATAGGCCAATAAGCAAGAACATAAGTGACAGTGGAAGTAAAGGGCAAAGAAATAAATTACTTGGAGAAAAAGGGCAGTTGCAAAGGGAAAACTGCATAGGGAACCTGAGTAGTATTAGTTTTTATATTTAGACAATAGTTATTTGAACTTTCCTAATGTTTCATTTCTGGTTTTGGAGCACTTTACAAAAATGGGTCTACCCAATGCCCTTTCTATACATGAGATGGGCCAAAAAAATTAGTTACAGTAGAGCTTTGTTCTCCAGCTCTTATAGTTTCCAGAGCTGTTGGAACTGCGCAGGAGCTTCAAGAAAAAAATTGAAGGAAACACAGGAATTATTGCTCTGTGTGTTTTGAGGTAAGTTGTAAGCTATTCAGGGTGGAATATAGGCAAGACTTAAGAACGAGAAGATCCTCAGTAAAGTGACATGATGTTCACTGCCCAAACTGAAAGCTCTTGGGGAATAATGGAAAGAGGCCTTGAAAAGGCTTTAAACATACGTGTCCGTAAAAGAGTTGTATTGACTGATATTGGCGCAATGGCCATCACACGTCAGTTTACAACCAATATATACAGTATTCACTGCTGCTCATCATGCTTACTGTCCTAAATTTTTGAGTATACAGCTGTTTGGTGAGAGCACAAATGATAAAGGTACTGAACAGCAGCTGAAGAAACCTAGATTCAGTTTTCAGCTCAGATCACCAAGTTCAGTTTTGCTGTTGGCACATTATTTAATCTATTTAATTTATGGCAGCACAGTGCACCTTGAACTATTTGGGGTACAGTGATGAAATCCTGTTTTTCACCATGAGTTATAAACAGATGGGCTCAAGTCACTGAGAGAACTGAACGGAATTGAATCTCTTCCAACACTCTTGCTAAGGGCGTAAGTACATTCTCAGCAGCTGAGATATGTAAGCGTTTTTGAGTCTTAAGCTTGCACATGGTCTTCTGAATGGTTTATAGGGTTCAAAATTACTCAGTAAACTCAAAAAGAGCCGTTAAGTTATTTATGTTGACTGTGCCCTTTTGAGGGAAGCTACTCTAAGTAGTAGGCTTGCAATTAGGATTGTTAAAAATTCATTATGAAGTCATTATGAAATTCGAGATGATATTATTAAAAATAAATCAAATACTTTTAGTTCAGTTGTTCTGATTAGCTGAATGTATTTCTGCAAATCCCAGTATAAACTCATGAGTTAGAAAGATTCAAGTTTGGTGTTAAAAGCAAAAGTTTCAATGTCACCTTGAAAAAAGCTCTGAAGTGTCTTATGTGGGAGGTTTGTGACTGTACAGCTGTTGCTTAAAGTGCACAGCATCTGCAACGTTGAAGCAAAAGATGGGTTTAAAAATAGAAATGTGTGGGCACTGAATCTGCCTATTTGGGAAGGTACCATACCTCTTTTTGCCCAGTGAGTGACCTTTTTTGATTGTAGCCTTAATGTGTGAAAGAATCTGTAGCTGAGAGGCTGTTACTGAGTAACTCAGATCTGCTCCTCAACTTGAGGAGAGTTAGGCCAGCAAACAGATACAGTGGCAAACGTTTTCTAAAAGGGAAAATGCATAGGTGCTCCTCTCGGCTTTACTTTAGAAGATAAGTGGGAGTGGTTCTAGTTTTTATACAAGGACAAATGGCATGTGCAATCTACTGCTGCAAGATATTATTCAGAACAAGAAGCTTAGAAGAATTTGATTAAAGATGTGATAATTAAATATGTAGTGGGAAATATGATGTTTGAAGAATCTAGTCCTTGTGCTTCAAGGTACAAATTGTCAGGGGTAGGTTTTCAGAATTATCTAGCGTGTGATTTACTGAAGTTTTCTCTAAACTATCTGAGTTTAGGTTCTGATTATTTGAAAGACATTATACTTGAATAAATGCATCATTGCATTTGATTTGCATAACAATACCTGTTTCCACTATTACAGCTGTATAATAGTATTTCATATATTTTATAGTGCCTTATATTCATGAAGATCAAAGTATTTTGCAGATATTTTCTATCTTTATACTTCTAGAAGCAGAATAAGTATTTTTGCTCAAATCTAATCTGTTACACTGCCACTTCTATTGCTGCTAAACTGAGCATGACATAGTTTGGGGGCAGGTGATTATCTGCATAGATACTTCTATGAACTATTTATAAATCACTTGGCATAATTATATAGAGTAAGGGCATCTTGAGAATAGAGTGTCATGGCTAACAGTGTCTATTTGCACGTTTGCTGAGCTTAATATCCTTCATACACTTTTTCTGAAAATCTAGTTATTTACATAGCTACCGCTAGCAGAACATAGGATCATCTCACAACCATTAACTAGGTTAGCATTGTAATACTACTTGTACAAAAATAATATTCACTTTCTATAGATTGAGAAATGAGGCAGAGAGCATTCATCTGGCAAGAAGTCAACAGTACAACAAGAACTTTAAGTACAACTGGAATATATCTCTTAGAGCACAACTCAATGTCTTACCTACTGTGCCGTTCCTTCTCCTCCTTTATACTTGTTAAATTATCACTGAGCATATGACCTGATGTGTATGATGTGTTGAAGCAGTGCAACTCTGATTATGAAGTCAGTGTCAATGTCAGAACTGGGAGGAAAAAAAAAAAGGCATGTCAGAACTCTTCCATTGTATCCCAACTTTGTTTTGCAAATAATCCTTTTGAAGAGACACACATGCAGCCCTAGTGTAGGGATTCTGCAAAAATAACTAAAGAATATCCTTTTGATATATATATTGTTTTAATTACTCCTTGGATTGCACAAGTGGTGAGTCTCCAAAAGATGCCGGCTGTAAAATTAGAAGCAAATCTAAAGTGGTATAAATCTTCCTTCGGGCCTGTTCAGGTCTTTCAACACTTAAATGCAGAGCTGTGGAGAGCAAGGCAGTATTCCCTTCAGCTCACTGGACTGAACTTTAAAGTTGGTAAGAGGGTCTCAGCTGGCATAATTTACATGCAGAAATGCTAAGTGAAGGTGAAAATTACTTCAGTGTATTCTCTTATTTCAATCTCTGTAGCAGTTGACTGACGCCTGAGTTTACGTTTTGGAAGATGCTGCTCGTGTGTTAATGAGACAGCATAAAATAACTTCATAGTTATTTATAACTTTATAGTTACTTTCTTTTCTAGTGTGTCTGAAGTAATTCTTCCCTGCCTCAAAAGGCTTTAAAATGAAACATTACAACTCCAACCAGGCAAGGTCCTGTGCCGAGTAAGGCAGAGATTTTCGGTTTTGAAACCAACACAGTAGGGCTGTTGCCAATGTGGCAGGAGATCAAAAGGTATTGTGTGACTAAACAGTGCTTGATATTCCTATGACAGTCCCTTCTCAATAGCCATCAGTCATATGGAGGAAATTTCACAAACGCAGAGTAAACAGGATTATTGTAGCAGCACCGCTAATTCTACACAGGCTTTGGGACTGAAAACGTTATTGGAAGTTCCTGGCTATCTTAGTTCTCTGGTTGTCTTTAACTGAGTCCTCTGAGCAGTGATCCATATATTGGGGATCCATAAGGGGGTTGAAGGAAAAGTAGTATTGGGGTTGGAGAGGAGGGATATAGTAGGGTTTAAATTGAGGTGATGTTTAAAGGCGATTATCACTACACTTACAAAGCTTTCCTAGAAACAAGCTTGGAGGCCACAATGAAGACCCCTGAGCATGCTACTGACTTATTTTCCACTCATTCTTAGGTGCTTATTGTTCTTAGCTTTTGGTGACAAGGATAGAAAGAGGAAAATGCATGCAGGTAATTGCTCTATGGTTGCTATGCAAATACATAGATCCTTTCCCATATTTTTGTAGTATAAGGCATCGATAGTCTGCCTGCCAAGGAATATGTGCTATCTTTGGAGATTAAAAAAACCTTATCCACACAGGTAATAATTCTAGTAACAGATTTAGAGAACTGCTCAAGTAGTGCTGTAAGTCCAAGTATCTCTGACCCCTTTATGGGTATGTAAAGGGTGATATTTGTCTCCAAAGTGTTAAATACATGCTGTGTTGTATCCAAGAGCTTCCAGAGACCTTTTGAATAAGCATCATAAGTCTAATATGACATAAGTGCTAGCTTCATTTTTCATATGGGAGAATGGGGCACTCAGATTTGCCTATGGTCACATTGTGACTCTGGAACAGAATGAAGAATTGTCCCAGGAGTTTTGACTCTGCTCTGTGGACTGACTATATTTTTTTCCTGTATTGTTTGCTTTCTGCAATTTTGCAGATTTACACAGTTCTTGAACGTTTACCCATCTCCCTCTGAGTCATGCCCTAATTGTTGTTCTCTTTAGAATTTCTCAGGACCCAGCTGTGAATATCACCCAGTAGCCTTATTTTGGATTTCTGAGAAAAGTAGTATATTGTATCTAGAATAGTTTTAGTTGTATACAATATGTCAAATTGTCATTCTCATTCTTGTAGCAGCACTCTGAATCTTCACAGCTAGTCTGACTGGACTACGGAGCTAATTAGTGCATGTTTATGACTTAAATAGCCTGTATAGTTTGACTCTGTGGCACAGGTCATACTTACAAAATTCTTTTTCCTTTCACACTATAAATAACTGTGGAGTTTTTTATTTTTCTTTACATCTCAGGGTACAGGTAATAAAGAATAGCAGTGTTAGTGTTCTCGTGTTCTCATTCTTTGCAAGCAGTCTGTGTGGTTTTAGTTACAGTAAAGATTTGGGGGGGATGGGAATTCTGATTATTGAAAAAAAATTGTGATTTTTTTTTTTTTTCCTATGGGGATGAGAATTTCTTTTAGTCCCACATAAGCCTTGCACAAAGTGATTGCTCAAAAGAACATTAGGACAAATGGATGATGATTATCCTAGCTTTGTGCTAGAATTCAGCTGGTCTCTTTGATTTAAATGTCTTTCTTTTTTTAATTGTCTAAATTAGAAAGTCTCTTTCATTAACTGAAAGAGACTGTTCTGTCTTGCAGTCTTAATTCCCATATTCTGATATACTGGGCATTTTTGTGTCTCTAAGCTGCAAACTTAATATGACTCCAGCAACTTTTAAAACAGAATGAGATATTAAGGTGCAGTCTTAGCAATTATAATGCATTGCTTTAATTAAATATAATATTAGAAGCTTCAATTAATAGAATTCTATAATAATGTTGATTTTATTTAAATGACAATAATTCTTATCTCCTGTCTCTATCTTTGCTATGTGAATATCCCTTCCTAACTGTCATGTCATGTCCTCCTTTTGACTTCAAACTTTGTGAGTAGAGATTGCCTCCTATTTTGTATGGGTTTATTTAACACTTAGCATTTGTGGACTCCTAAGTCTGACCAGGATCTTGGGAAACTAATGTAATTTCCATTCTGAAAAATGGAGATAAAGTCTGATAGTGAACTTTGGATGAGGCCAGCTGTGGCAGGTAACATATAGCTGTAGCTGGCTTCTAACTCCCTGCTCTATCCTACTGAAGGAGATTTCTGCCTCCCAGTTAGCGGAATGGAGCTGCGGGTGCATTGAAAAGGGAACAAACCAACTCATCCCTCTCAAATGGGCATTGGGGAGCAGTGAGTTTATTTTCTTTCCTTTTCAGTTCAAAGTATGTTGTGATTTTCCGGAGTGAGATTTTATGACCTACGGCTGAGAGCGTGTGCTTCATGCTCTGTATGTGTCATGAGTACATGTAGAGTGATCTGAAGGTGCAACATCTGCTGGGGTAGTCAGAGCAGACTTGTGCGGTGCAGAGGCAGCTAGACTTGACCTAGTCTCATCCCTACTGCCCACAGAAAGAAGGTACTAGAGTAAGCTGTCCTTAGAGATGCATTAGGATGTGTTTCAGGATGACCAGATTGGTTCACTCCAAAGAGCTTGGGATAAACTACAGCCATAGAAGGTGGTGTATAATCAGGGTACAAAAAAACGGGGTGAAGCAGGAAACTAAAGTAAGTATCTGATGCTGTAGATGTACCTTTAAGGCTATCCAAAATATCTCTACAAGGCTGGCAGAATACGCAAAAGACCTACATTCCTCTAGAATGGTAGCTGGAGGCTGAAAAGGGTACCCAACAATGTTTGAGACAGCAGTAGGGGCCCGTGTCCAGGCAGCTGATTCTCACTCGGAAAGACATGAGCAAAACCTCGCAATTTCATTTGTACTGTCATCATTTCATCTACTGGCTTGCTGTATAAGGCTAATGCAGAAGTTGCTTTGACTATTAAAAGCATGGAAAAATACTACTGAAATAAAAATTAAGGACCCTGTGTAGGAGATGACTCTACAGATGGCTATCTGGAGCAAGCCCACTTATATTTAATGAAGATTCAAAAAGTTTCTAACTGATTTAGCGAAAGGACCCTCTGTTTGTTCTGCTCCTGCTAAAGAACAACACAATAGAGTCTACTCCATGAATGGAGCTCATAGGTGTTCCTGTCAGTGTTTTACTCCAAGTTTACAATATTGAAAGGGGGCTTTCTACACAGTATGTAGGAACTTCCGTGAAAAAATAACCATTTGTATAATTATAACTGTACTACTTATTCCTCACGTGTTGTTCTGACTGTAAGTCCCAAGTGTTTTTTCCTGCCATATTTCCTTTTTTGACTAGGACTATTTCTTTATTTCTCTTAAGGTACAGGAAGGAGTACTTGAGGTCCCAGGCTCAGTATGTTGTTGGTTTTTTTTTTTTTTTCCCCTCAAAGCCTTCCAACAGGATATCCCATTTTCAAAATAAATACAGCATTTTGGTTTTGGAAAACAGGAAGGGCAGGCCATGGAATGGACAGCAATAAAGATTGTTGCTGAGATTTCCAAACTTGGATCTCAAATTTTAACAGAAGGTGTACAGAGCAAAACCATGAACCTTCCCTTTTGAAGGTTTTTAAGGAAAAGAAATCCTAGCATTTCCTGTTAGATGGAATCTGTTTTCATTTTTTTTGTCTAAAGATATATCTAGTCTGCAAACAATGCCACTTTGAATAGAGACTAGCTTGTAAACTTGAGGAGAATTCTTGTGTAAACTAGGTTTAGATATTAAGTCTGCTGATCAGTGCATGAATAAAAACTAAAAAAAACCGTTTTTATTACACAGCAAGCAGCCAATACATCTTATTTCTATATTTATGGTGTGGGGATTTTTTTTTCCTTCCTCTGCTACTACAGTCGCAGCGCAAAAATTTAACGAACCATCTGCTGAAATGCAGTTTTGCTCTGTAAATCAACAGAGAAAAATAGCAGCCTCTTCCTCAGAAGAGCTATTCCTTAAACGTGTTCAGAGTGATATCTTCTCATTTTAGTGAAAAACCTTTTCTTACTTTAATTTGTTTTAGATTCATAGAGCCTGAGAAACAGCTCTTGAACAATCTGTATTCTTTACAAATTAAAATGTTAAACATCCTGTTACACAGCCAAATTTTGCCTTTAGTCATATCTGTGAGACACCCTGTCAAGATTGTACCTGGCCAGCTCCCATGCAAAACAGCCTATCTCAGAGGAAGATTGTGGCAGTGGTGGTGCTCGAATGTTAATGCTGATTTTGTTTAATAACATTTTAATAAAATCACTTTTCATAATACAGCAACAATTTTAAATTGTTTAAAATTGTTTAAAACATTTAAAGCAATTGAAAACATCAGCCTTATGTTAAGCCCTTGTTTGATTATATGTAATCGGTAGTTTTCCTATGACAGATTACTAGATGTGGTGTTACAGGGACATATTTTCAAAGTCTTTTATGAGCTTCTAGAAATTCCTCCATTGTCAAATGTTCCCAGTCTCATGAAATCAGAGGGAAAGGATGACATTTGATAAGGTAGTTACTTTTTCATTAGCATAGATATATTATGCTTATGCCGTACCTGCAGACTGAGTTGGAAACGTCGTTCTCTCATAGTCTGCACAGAAATCTATCTCAGTACAGCTGTATGGATCTTGATATATTATCAGTTGCATACATGTAGGTGTTTTCTTGCCTTGCAGTAGTGATAGTCTTTATCAGCAGCCTTGTTTCTCAGGAGTTTATAATGAGGATATTGCGGTTTATCAGCGTGCCTTCATTTGGGTTATCATTTGTAATCCCAAACCTCATCTTGTGAACAAATCTTGCATGTAAAAATTTTGAAAAGTTTACTACAACTAGGATTTTCTCCTATGTCATCCAAGAAGTTTCATTTTATAGAACCTGGGCTTAGATACTGCCTCTGCTGACTGACCCACTAATACACCACCACCACCACTCCCCAAAAACAAATAAGCAGGGTCTGGTATAGAAATATCTCTGCAAGCCTGACTGTGCTTGTGATTACCCTTTTTTTCTTTGTTTTTTGTTACTTTTAGATATATGTAGTTCTTAAGGTAGAAAACTTGCCAGTTTTGCTGGCTGGACACAATACAACACAAGTCCAGTTGGTGAGGTCTTCCTTACTCCAGAAGTTGTTGGGAAGGAAACAGTAAAGATGCTTTGATAGGTTTAGGTAGTCCTAAGAAAGACTAATGAAGAACTGCAGCTTCTACTTCTGGATCAATGGAATGAATATTACTAATTATTTTACTAATATTACTATTGTAAAGAAGAAGAGTTGCATCTTTCTCCTGCTTGTAACTGCTGATTTATGAACACATTAACTATAGGGGATGTAATTTTGTTTCAAGGCATGTCAAAGTGCTATTCCGGATCCACTAAATGCATCTGATTTTGCCTAATGAATAAGTGACAACAAAAAATGCTACATCTCATGATCAATGCTGCTTTTTCAGCAAATGATCCTGTTGCCATGAGACAACAGGGCATCTCAGCTAGCTGCAGTGACAGGGTTTGATCCAAACCCAATACAGAAGGTTTGTTCTTGCCAGGTGGTGTAGTCTAAGTGAGTTTGAGTATTTACAGGACCTGCTGAAGACTTGTTAATATAATATTTCTTCTATTGGGATGTCACCAGAAATAGAAAGAACCAGACTTATTTATGATGTAGATTTACAAACAATAATGGCAAACTAAGGATTGCATTTAAAATGAGAAGATTACAGATGGGAGAGGATCCCTGGAGTTTTGCACATGTCTCATGAATCGAGGAGGAGAAACCTATGCACAAAGACCTGCAGGTCTGTACAAAGATCTCATGAAACATCAAAGGGAGAGGCTTTTATTTATAAATTATTCTATCAAATGTCAGTACACAGTAGGAAGAGGTAAAGGAGGTGCTCTGTTTGCCTCCATTCATAGGCATTAGGCCAGAGAATACTGTAAAATTTCTAGGAGTCTTTAAGCCCAGTGTACACTTTGAATCTCTAGTTGCTTGGAAGGTCATTATAAACCCAGCATATCTATCAAGCCACAATGTCTTTAAATGAGAAGATGAGAATGTATTGTAGTTTTGTTAGTGTCAACAGAACCAGAGTATTTCTTCTTGCTATTTCCTGTTGCATCCATT
Organism: Phaethon lepturus; assembly: GCF_000687285.1. Taxonomy (NCBI): domain Eukaryota; kingdom Metazoa; phylum Chordata; class Aves; order Phaethontiformes; family Phaethontidae; genus Phaethon; species Phaethon lepturus. The sequence continues at coordinate 36,034 of NW_010556205.1, read as the reverse complement.
GAAGGTCTAAGCAAACACTGTTTTGTGATAGGGTCTTTGAACTTGTAATATAGAATTTTAGAACTGTTCCATCTTTATTCTAGAATAATCAACATGAGGTTTTTCATATGCTTCTTTGGACATGACTTTGTATGCTGAAATCATAAAATAACGTGTATAAATGTGGTGAGATAGGTATTCTGCACAGTTACTGAGTGGTGTTCATGTCGAATGAAGATACTTTATAGCTATAGAAACACAACCTGAGGAAATGGCTCCCTTGTGCTTCTCTGTAGTCAAACTGAAATTCAAATATAGAAAAGCTAGACTGATTTAATGTAATAATTTGATTATTTTCAGCCTATACATCTATAGATTTTACAGTGTCAACAGAAGTGCTATTGTAAATAAGCAAGTCTGTGACAAGGAGAGCTTTTTAAAATGATGCAAATGTTGTCCTCTCTGGAGTGTCTGTAGACCAAACTCACCTGTACAGTGCAACTGCTCAGAAACAGACTGGCGGGGGGGAAGGAACTATTTCAAGATGTTCCTTTCTTATGTCAGCTAATACAAATGCTGCTTAGAGTGTATGAGAGAGAAAATCAAACCTTTGCAGACTGGTTTGGTGTTTGTGGGGTTTTTTTCTTCCTACTCTGTCCTTTTTTTTTTTTGTCTTTCTCAGGGATGTTATAAATGTTAGCAAAGGAAAAAAGGCACATTATTTTGAACTGATCTTCATTTGACAATAATTAGCAACATCTTAAGCAAACTCTAATGCCCTTTTGGAAAAAAAACCCTTCTATTGTGTGTGATTAGAGGAGCTCAACAGTAGCATGAGGAGAGAACAGAATTGCTTTCCTTGCACATTTGCTCTATCATAGGGAGATGGGAGCTATTTTTGCTCCCTTCTGGTGATACTGTAAAGAAACTAACAGAAGCAGAGTGGCTCTTGCAGGTCCCATATTGCAACACAGTATATAGAAAATATAGCTTCTAGCTCAGAGCTTAGTAATCCTTAAAAGGTTTGTCAAGGTAGCTGTAGTCTTCACCAAGCTCCCATTAGCCCACTGGAAGTGCAGCTAGTAAAAGAGTTATTTTTTGGTATATTCTAAACCAGTGCTCAAAATAGTTCTGCTGTACTGGCAAAAAATAATTTTCTATTACATTTCAAGTCATGCAGGTTTTTTTGGGGAGGTCACTCTCCTGACAGGTAGTTCAGAAAAATTTTAAGTGTAAGTCTAAGCCTCAGGGACTCTTGTTGCAGCTCCCATTGGACTGCTGTTAAGGCCAGGTCGTGACCTGCAGCACATTGTGATGGGAGGCAGCCTGCTAATTTCACATTGCTGCTTTGCAGGAGCAGGGTGGGCACTAAGACATGTGTACAAGGAGATCTGGTGCCTTTCCCGTTCAGAGGAAAGCTTGTTACCTGGTTTGAGTCATTACATCTTCTAAGTCAGTAATGAGGACTAGAGTTCAGAGCATTGCTTAGGAAAGCTCGATTTAAAGGAGTAGCCTGCAAAGCCCAAGAAATGGGGTTGAGGGCTGGTGTTATCGCTAACAAATACTTGTCAAAGCAAGTTTCTTAGGCTGTATTTTCACATCATAGGAATGGTCCTTTAAAAAACATAATCTGACTGTTCTAGGATCGGTGGGATTTCAACTTCAACTGAGCTACTTGCTTTTCTCAGCTGAGTCACCTCCACATCCACCCCCTCCTTTTGCTGCAACTAGAGGGCAGATGGTTGTTGCTGGAATTAGCCAGGCACTATACCACCTGCTGCAAGTTTCTATATCTTCATTATCTTTGCAGCCATCTTTTCACAAATGAGGGGGAGGAAGGGCTAGAGACGTCTTTAATGCCGTATTGCACTACGTAGTATCTCCGAGGAATGGGGTTCCCTCCCCTGGGCTCAGCAGGTACCATGCTTCACCCACCAAAGAATGCACCAGAAAACAAGTAACAATGCAAGAACAGAGGGCTGCCTTTTAACCCTGTACTGGAACATGACAGAACAGAATTCTACAGTAGCGTCAATTTAGTGGAAAATAAAAATGCTCCAGGCCACCAGGCATTGCTGTGACATCAGATCACTTTGCAGTGTCACCTCTGTTACTATGCAGGTGGAACTGAGAGTTGTGGGCAGTTTTATGGGACTCATTGCTCCCCTTGTGTGGAAGCATGGTCTCCCATTCTTGTCATTTAGTGTTATGAGTAGCCAGCAGGGATCCTGCTGACCATCAGAGAGACAGAAGTGGCAGCAATACTTACTAACATGTAGAAGTTTGATGCTTGGATAACAGTGTCATTTTAATCCTCACCCTACTAGCAGAGCAGAATCTAGGAAACATGGATACCTGAAGTTGTCCTGACGAGAAACTGCTGCATTCATTTACCCCTGGTAAATTTGGGACTATTATCACTCTGTTTTGTTCATGTTTAACAACTCTGTCTCTGTAACCAAGCAGAATGGGAGTGTGTTCATTTTTAAAGGAGAACTTGTGGCTGTGGTGTGATCATTTGACTTGCAGGAGTAGTTTCTACATGCTTGTTTGTAGAGCAAATATATTAATCTGGCCTATTTTTATGTACTGAGTAGTTGTTTGCCACTTTACAGCAAGTCAGCTTTTCTGATCTTCACATGTTCCTTATCAATTGGATTTTATTCCCATTTTTGAAGTACTAGAAATTTAGTAAAGAAAAGCTAATTGTCTCTTTCAGAATTTAGGAACTACAGTCTCTACAGTCTTGCAGGCGTGCTTAGAGTCCAAGATTTCATTGCCTGGTTACACAGCCAGATGGGAACAGTGCTAATTCTAGCTGAGGTTTTTTGAAAGAAAATTATTAAGATGTTCCTGTTCCTTCCCTATCTCATTTCACCTATATGGATGGTATGTGTCTTAGCAGAAGAGGATTGCTATTTTATGAAAACATAGAGATCGATCTTTGAGCAACTGCCATCATTATTCCAAAAACTTACTTGATTTTCTAATTGCAGATTGAAATATGATAGTTAATCTGTATTATTATCATCATCTTCTGTTCCAATGACAGGTTAGTTTGGGACATGCAAAAAAGAGTTAAACTGATTGCCTACCATCTGAATCTCTGCAGTAATTTCTTCGTAGCAAAATGTCTTATCCTGTACTAATGGTGTGCAGAAATGCTTAGTAACACCCTTACACTGACAGACAGCAGGAGACACAGCTTGTATTATATATTACAGCTTTTAATATTTTATCTAGTGCTCTTGTGTAACTGGAACTTTTATGTTTGTGGCTTTGGAGTTACAAGTTATATGGCTTAAGCTTGCTGTGGATTGCTAAGAAGTGTTTGTAGCTTTTGTTGTATGGAGTAGAGGTTCTGCTAAATATTTATTATGTAATTATGGAGGTAATTAGCTACAATGATTCAAGTGATGTTTCTCAATTGTACATTTGTGTTTGTCTCCCTCAGCCTTTCCAGAGGAACCAGTTTCTTTCACAGTGCTTAGCCATTCTGGTGAGAGGTTAACAAATTTGCAGTTGCAGTTTCCACAGTTGGAAGTTTCAAGTAGGGTCCCCAGTAATCCAGAGGACTTTTTATACTATTTGTCTCATAAAAGTGGAATTCAAAGCTGGGACAAGTTTGGGAGTCCCTGACTTCAGTGTTTTCTGCCTTAACATTAATTGATCTTTTACCTTTGATGTAGCTATCATAAGCATTTCTTTTTTGTATCCTAGAGTGCTGCTCACTGCACCGGCAGATAGTAACTTTCATTCCTTTTGCCAAAGAGCTTAGTCTAACAGATAATGCAGCCAAAAAGTGGGAGAAAAAAAAGAAAGGGAGAGAACATTATTTACTGAGAATCACTTATCAGGATACCACTAGAGCTAGAACAGAAGCATCACCTAAGAGCTGGGTGGGAAGGACATCACCCGCTTGAGGCTATACAGAGAATGTGCCAGCCCTGGGCAGAACTCAGGCTTTCAAAGCTTTCAAATTAAATCCTCTTATAACTCCAAAGAAAATCAAAGGAAGAACAATAATTTGTTTAAGATTAAGAATACTCAGCCTTTCAATAGAAAATTAAATATAACTAACTTCCCTTTTGAAAAAGATGGACTGCTGAGTTTCTGACCCCTGGTGGCCAGTTATGACACTGTGGTATGTTTTTCTACGAGTGGAGCTTGTTATCTTAAATTTGAAGTCCTGGCCTACATTCAAGAGTAGATAACATAGGCTTTTATTTACCCATATTCAGTCTCAAGAGGGAAATGGTTATTGAATGCTATGAGCTGTTTTATGTGGCTTCCTTCCTCTGACTAACTGTGCCATAAACCTTGTAAAATACTGGTACCACTTCTATAAATGCTTATACATAACCTTCCTTTAGATTAAAAATGTATGGGTTTTATTTTCCCCCAACCAGGATGGTAGATAATAGCTCCACTGAGTCCTCTGAGATTGTATGTGATGAGATGGGTGCTCATCTACATGAGGAATAGCATATTTTATTCCCAGATCATATGGGAGCATAGTTGCAGTCATCTTTCCAGCAAAATAGATGTGGTCATGAAACAGTCTCAGTTTCTAGAAAAAGAAATTCTGTTCTTAATACAAGGAATCTTCTGTTTTGCACAATCTTCTGCACAGTCTGATATGTTCTTCATGTGGTCTGAACTTGGTGAACACAAGTGAGCACTGATCCCAAAGTCTTGTAATCAGAAGGAATCACTGAATTTGAAAACAGTCTTTAGACTGATGCTTGCCTACATCAAGCTGTCTTTGGAGTTCAGGCAAAGAGAAATCAAACTGTAGAAAGGACATTTTGTAAACGTACAACTCAAACTGAAGGTCTGACTAGGCATTTTTTTAATTTTACCTTTTTTTGATAACATTATAGTTGAGATGATCTGTAACAAAGAAACTGTGATTAAGCAAAGTCCACTACTTATTTTGATTAATATATTTTTTTTTCTCTAGAGCAAGACGCTTTCTTCTTGCATACTGAAACACCTTCCCACTTTGCATCTGTTATTCTTAACACCAGTCTGTTGATATAAAAAAATAACATAAAAATAATCATAAGATTAACCCCCCCCAATTTTCAGACTTGAAATAATTCAAAATTCATGTTTTAAAATCCTTAAATAAGTATTTGATTGAACTGATACAGAGTAATAAAGAACATCCATGAAAAACAATTTTTCATGCAAAATTGTTCTGATCAATTCTGTGCCTTCAGGACAAAAAGAAAAGTTTTGTGAAGTAAGGTGCTTCATGTTTGTTACCTTTTGGCACCATTGCCCACTAAATACTTGATGTCATTCCCCAAAATCATCTTCTGTCGTACAGCTCCTTTCAGAAAGCCTGCAAGGGTCTGCAGAGAGAACAGCACGAAACGGGATAGCATGGCTGTGTGATATCTACTCAGCGTACAGATATGCTTTCACTATTCAGTGTAGAGATCTGTTCAGCTGCAATGATGGAGACAAAGATGAAGAGCCTCAGGAAACAAGACCTGCAGGTTTTTTTTTCCATTTAGGCAAGTGTTTTCTTAAGAGGCAATACCATTTCCCTGCACGGCTTACAGGACATGTTCCCTATGCAGAACAGCCTCAGTATTCATCTGTTCAGAGGTGGACAATGAGATACATTGTGTGTTGAACTCGGGGGAACGAGGCTCCAGAATTGGCATTAGGTAGGAGCAGCAGAAGCAAACACTATACCTAGTCTTAAATTAAAGCTTGATTAACTTGTTAGCAGGATTATATCCAGGGGACTGCACTCAGTGAACCAATGATGTCCTTTTCAATCCTGTGTCCCCAAATCATGGAGCATGTGTCACCAGTAATTGCCAAGTGCTTACAGAGGGCACAAAAATGCTTGTAAAAATAAACTTGTGATGGCACACAGATTACATAATGACAATGTCCAAGTCTGGGACTGTAAAGACCTGTGTCACTCATGACTCTGCTGCTTCAAAGTCAGATGTCATAGCAGTATAACAGCACTTAGGCTCTGGGAGAGAGGAAATGGGAATTGCCAAGAGCATTGTGCCTGAAGAATTCAGAGTCTGTATCTTTACATAGTTTGACAAGGCCCAGACTCCCTTTTTGGGGGGTTTCCCCAGCGAGTTTCCTCTGTTATCCCTTGTGTAGTATTGAAAGTGAGGACTCTACTTCCCACAGCCACTTACCACATTCACTACGCTTTTCATGACAAGTCTAGGAAGATATTTAGAGAGCAGTGTATGGGGAAATCCTGGCTGCGTGGCAGCTACTTTTTGGCAGGGGAGCTGACCTAATGTGGCAGCAAAGCTCCTGAAAGGCTCCCAAGAGGAATACTGCGGCTTGAGGAACATCACAGTGGGTGTATGTCAGATTGATATCCTCAGACTGCAGGAGACATGCCAAAGGCACCTCATACACAGAAGAACACGTTAGAAATTTTCATACCCCATTTGTTCCCCAGTACTACAGTGGTGCATTGAAATAATTCAAAATTCATGTTTTAAAATCCTTAAATAAGTATTTATGGGAATATGCAATTGGGAACATATGAAAGCCTCTCCTGGTGCGTCTGTGACTTACAGTAGATGCCATCTTCCAGGTGCAGATAGACCTCCAGGACACAGATGTGTAAGCAAGGGCTCATCAGCTTTCATGGAAAAGCTTGCTTGAGGCAGTGATGCTTAGTTAATTTTGATACCTGTGAAAGGAAATGAAGGCATTTAGGAAACAAAGGTAAAGTCTTCCAACAAGGTTTGGGCCTTATTGAGTGCGTATACTTTACAGTGCTACAGAAGTGCCAGAGGCTTTCCAGGACTGGCATACTGTATTGCCTCATGCTTTCAAAGCAATATGCAAATGCTAAAACTGTTAAAAAACCACTTGACTCACAGCTCCTCCTTCACTTGACATTTAGATTGAAGATCAAGATTAGGAGAAGCAAATCAGAATACCTGTATTTAAAATCAGGTGACACTCTACTGGTACCACTTACAGATGGCTGAGTAACTATCAGCTGAGTAGAGAAGTCTGACCATCACAATTGGTTTTCAACAGCGGTATGTAGAGTTACCTTCATTAAGCATTTACTTAGTCATATTCACAGTGGATCAGTGTGACATTACTATGGGTCATGAATGTTGACTGAGTTCTGTGACAGGAGAAAGGCATTATGTTTGTGAGGAATTCCAATAGCTGTGGGGAAGAAACTTAGTAAAAAAACCAAACCATCCCCCCACCCCCTATCCCCCTCTAACCCACAAAAAACACACACAAAACCAACTAACTTCTGGGAACATGAAAGTACATTCAGAGTACATTTTCTCTATTAGCTAGATATTAAGGAACAGGGAGAAAATAAGTTACAGATTTTCAAAATTACATTATTTTGCATTACTCAACTTACGGCTTGCTTCATTTTATCGGCACTTATTTGTGGAAGGAGACAGCAAATTAAAATCATAGAACGGTGATATTAGACAGAGTCTGTCCTCTGAAGCACATGGACAGCCTGAGACAAGCATGCAGGAAGTATTGTTGATCATTGACTTGCTAGTGCTTTGGTTTGAACCCCTATCAATGAAGAGTGCAGTAATTAAATTACAGCGGAGACTTCTGGTATTTTTACTGTTTTTTTTGGTTCACGTCAGCTCACTGTTGCAGTGTAGACTCCTGTTGTGTTCCTCTCTGCCCTGATCATCTAATCCGTCTTCCCAGCATTATTTTGTTCCACATAGTCTTCCTTTCATGCTTTTCTCTGCAGAACTCGAGTCACATTCGTTCTAAAGATTTCTACTGCCATGTAGTTTGCCAGCAATAAGCCATCTTGGCCAAGAAGATTGCACTTCTTCCAAGCTGTAGCTGTGCTGCTGCAGAGATGAGACAGCATACTAGACTTGAGATATTTGTCTCATGGAAGCTCTTTTTAATATTCCTTGTTTCATAGTTTTTCTTGACCACTCAAAAGATAGAACTGCTCTTTGTACACAGCACAGAAAACAGCCACCTACTTGCTTCTGTTCTATGTTTGGTTTCAGTACAAGAGGAGCCTAGTGGTTGATAGTGCAGAATTCTGTGCATTCAAGTCCTTTGGTAAAACAGTCTATTTCCTTTCTGCTCTTCAAAGTCTTAGCATGGTAATTCCAGTTACTAAATCAGGCATTACAGAGTTCAGAACTCATTCACAGCCTGAACCATGCTTAAACACACAATTCTGAGGAGGTGCCACTAAAGACAACCACAACTCTGAAAGTCACAACTAATATTTCAGACAAAAAGGAAGGTGTTTTATTTCAGCATGTTCAATACATTTTTAAAGCAAACCTAAAATTTTCATCTCTATTTTTAGCTAAAAAGCATCAGCACTGCAAAACTCATGCTGCATGTAACACCAGGCACACCTTCATTACAAGACTAAAACAGACAACTTAGATCTGGAGAAGTTTTTTCTTATGATGACTGACAGGTAGTATTTTTCAGTTGAGTCTGTACCTGCCTGCTTCCCTGAGCTAAATGCATCCAGCGGATGGACATAATCATTGTATGAGAAACAGCAGATCTGTTGTGGGAAGTACAGGGCAAAAATTCTGCTAGATATATCTGTGCAACACAGCAAAAGCTCTGAGCTAGTTTATTTTCCAGTGTTTACTTATTTCTAGGAAAATGAATTGCTTAAACTTATTTTGAATTAGTCCTAGTCAAATGCTGACCCTGCCTGCAAGAAATATTTTTCTCTGTCAGCTACTTGAGCATTTTGAAGCTAATTTTGGTCACTAATTTATGCATGTCTGTGCCTAATGATATGTACATAATGTCTTTTGGAGAAACATTTGTTAAGGCTGACAATAGTAGCTGCTAGATACGTTGTAGGTGGAGCTGTTTGGAGTGTTTGCCATTCTTTCTAGGGAAAATAATTTATGTACATCTCCAGACTAAGAACTTCATTAATGACCTTCATTTAGGAACTACATAGCAAGAACAGGAACACAACAGAGAACAGGATTCCCAAAGCACAAAATCCTAATCTGTTGTCCCAGCCAGCAAATTGCCTTAGCAGAACGGGGTTTGCAGAGGTCTAGAACAGTGCTTACTCCTCTCAGTAGAAGAGTAACCAAAAGTGCTAGCCAGTACACTGGTTCATTTTAGAGGTGGGAGGACTGAATATTTGCATGACTTTTCTTTTTTTATCTGCTTCCTGAGGGTATCTGAATAAATTCTGTCAAATTAGTGACATTTCTTCTCTCTTCCATACTCAATTCTTAAATTTCATCTTGCCACAGTCAAATTTGTGTCCATTGACTTAATAATCCCTTATCTGCCCACACTTCCCTTTTAATCATTACAGGATGCCAACATTTTTTAACCATATTAAAAAAAATAAACCTTTCCATTAGAGCAGTTTACAGCCTGGTATCTGGCTATTGCTTATTGACTAGCACATTCATTTGATAACTGTTTTTTTTTGCTTTGACAGAATGGACAATCCTGGGTAATTTTGTAAGGTGGCCTGTTTGTTTCAGCAGGGATGGGCCCTGCCTTGCCTCTGTTTTATCAGCTGCCTCCTGGTTGAGACTAATCAGGCAATACAAAAGCCAACAGGCTGCTTTGATTGAGAGAGATGCCAGGAAAACTCTGAATCCAAGACTCTAGGAAACAAGTGATTACCCTCAGTTGGCACTGCAGCAAGGCACAGACAAAACAGGTTAGGAGGAAAGGCTATTTGTAATGAGGATCACTTGTTTACTTTTTTCTGTGCTTAAGAAATGAGGCACTGAGGTTAAAGGACTTAAAGTCAGCCTTTCCTGGGGCAGAGGTCATGGCAGCTGTATTCCTATCATGTGAAGACCTAGCCTCAAAACCGCTGTCTTATTGTACATAGGCTAAACAGCCATCCATACTTAGGACTTAGTCACTGCTGAGCTGAGACTGCACTGCTCCAATGAAACGAGTTGCTGGCCAAACAGCTGCTGAAGACAGGACTCCTGGATGAGGAAGGAAGAAATGAGGGGCTGCAGGCATTTTTTTTTTAAGCTCCTTTTTAACTCTTCAGCTTGAAATCCTCTGTCATGCCTCTATAGCTGAATGAGGAATGAAGCTGAACAAAGAGGACTGTTTGCAAATACAAAATGAAGGGTGTGGGAGGCGAAGCTTATCTGAGACTCAAACATACCATGTAGGTAAAATGCATCCACATGTGTGACCAAATGACATTAACTTGTACTAAATATAGTGCTTTGGGAGCTGGCTTGCTGTACTAGTGATGCTGAGTGAACAAAGGAAAAGCTTGTACTATCTCCCAGGGTTATCTAAACTGCTGTGTCTAATTTTGGCCTCCCTAGGTTTCTGGAGGCTGCTGTTAGCAAAAGGCAGCAGCGCAGTGGTGGGTGGAGCAGTTCCCTTCTTGGCAGGTCAGCCCGAGAAGCCTGCTACCATGCACGTCATCTCCCACCTCTTGGGCTGCTGCGCAGGTGAGCCAGCTGGATGCCATGCAGGAGGAAATTCCTGCAGCCTTTGCTAGAGAGAATCTTTAAATAACTTTCCCTTTTCCTGTTATGCTTTCAGTGTTTAGATGATGCAAGGACAAATCCTACTAATCCTGAGGGGTCTTCAGGTGCCATTTGGAAATATCTCAGCACTCTTAGCCCCAGATACGACCTTTAACTTGCACAGCGCTGTGCAGTTGCCTAGTGGTAGGAGAGGAGTGAAACTTCAAGTATTCCAAATCTGGCCCTGCAAGGGAAATATGAAACATTGAGCTTGCTTAGCCCTGAGAAGTTATCTCTTTGTCCTCTTGTTTTCTTTCCTCCTAGTTTGTGGAGGCAGGAAGAATGGGTGGGCAGGGAAAGGCAGAATTGTTAGAGCTGAAGAGAGAAGGGAGGTTCATGTCTAAAGGGGTAGGTGCATGCAGGTCTGTGTTGACACACTTTGAAGAGTTTATTTTATCAACTGAACTCATTTGATTTTGGTCTCAGAGCCTGTCAACTTCATAAATATTGAAAATTGTTTCTTACTTACAAAAGTTTCACCATCCAGATGAATAGCTTATCCCCTATTGTTTTAAAGGGGAAGGCAAGGTCTGGATTAGAATTGTCAAATAAGTGCTAATTTCTGGTAATTTAAGACCCAATTCTGAAAGTTCATAAAACAATTTACCTTTTTTTTTTAATGTTAAAAACTTTAAAGAACTGTTGCCAATCTTGCCAAGTATTACAATGTGGTACTCTGCTGGGACTGTTAGAAAGTGAAAGACTATGAAAGCAAGAATGACATCAAATAGTCTCCTTTAAAATCAGTTTAGTTTTTATGTCATACGTTGCAGTCAAAGACACGGGATTTAGATATTAAAGTTGTGTTGCTAATTAACAGGATTGTAATGAGTTAGCAGATATCTTAAATTTAAACTGATGTAGTTCATTTGTGAATCACGTTAACCTTCAAGCAGCTCTATCATGTTGATAGTATTAGTTGTAAAGCCTCATATTTTCATGGGGTATTCCTTCATGCTATGTTTCAAAATAAACTGGAGTAATCAATAGGGCCAAACTGGAGTGATTTAAATCTCTATTTTGGTAGAAATGATCCCTGTGTCCTCTGCTTTAGAATCTCCTAGATCCTTTCTGGGTGTCTGCACTTGAGAAGTTTGCTTTTGTCCTTCTATTTCCCTTTATGAGACTTGAATCCAAAAGTCATAGAGCGCAATTCAGAGACCTGATAAACAATCATCCTTGCTTATCAGCTTAGCAACATGAGGTACAAACACACAAACAAAGCCCCCCCCAAGATGTTTTCATAGCCCAGCATGACTCAGTGCATTGCTAAAGTCTCTACTACATCAGAGCCTCAATCTAACCCACGGAAAACAAACTATATCTTAGAAGGAGGTTCATTTCAGAAGCTGATAGAAGCTGGGAGTGTTCCAGAATTGGCTTAGTTTGCCGCTGGGAAGGCTTGAGTACCAGTAGCTAGGGAACAATTCAGTGACAGCAACAGCTTGTTTCTCAGAGATTTAACTCTGTATTTGTGGTGCTTTTGCAGGGATAAGGAAATAGCTTCTCCTGATCACTTTGAATTAATGTTTCATGAACACATAAATAGCTAATGTAAAAGGAATTTAAATGTGTTATCCAGAAACAATTCACTCTTATGGCGTCTGAAATAGTAAGCAAAAAGGTAACAAAGCCACTCTGTAGTTAAAAATACTGCAAGCAAGGATGTGCCTCTCTGCACAGAAGGTACTACATGTGATTGTACTGGCTAAGCACAAACATCCGTCTGTTAACTTTTTGTGCCATGAGCTGGCATTGGCAAATCAAGCTTAAGTTACCCTTTAAAATTGCACTGTTAACATTAGACTTCTGATTTATTCTCTAGTATTCACATTCTTCAGCCTCAGATAAACAATACCTCTCATGAATCAGGCCTCTTTCTCTCCAGGATTCAAAGCACCACACCTGCTTAGGCCTGTAATACAGAGGGAACAAAACGTAAATGGTAATCTGTCAGTGTATGAAGGCTGGGGCCTTTTGAGAGGCGTTTAGGGCTCAAACGTAGTCATTGTATAAGCAAGTGAAACAACCATTGTTGCTTGCTGTCAAGAAATTCGATCTTTTATCTGGCACTGCATCTTCTAATGGGGACCTTAAGCATATTCAGTGGAGAAGAGGACCTTTTTGATTCTTATTAAATTTTACCTTATATGGCAGCATTTATTTAATTTTGAACTATATGGTAGGGTCAGGACTCCTTTGCATTTATGAAGGACAGTCACTGCTCTGAAGTGCTGATAAATAAAAGGATATGTGGACAGAGGGGACATAAAATTAACAGTACAGCTAAGTGATGCTAGTCAAGTCAATTAGTTTAAGTATTTTTGGGGTCATAAGTAGAAATTGATATCCCAAATTTAAGTTTTTCTCCCTGGTGTAAGACCATTCTTTCTTTGTTGACATAACCAAGGAGAGAACAGTACCTGTACCCTGCATATAATAACTGCTTTTGCACCTTGCTCAATCTGAAGTAAAAATGATCCAAAGAAAGAACTGGTAGGATGTTAAATCTGCCAGGTAACTTAAAATGTACATCTTTTTAACCGGGGAAGTAATTCAGATCATTAAGGAGAGCAATAGTAAAAACCCTCAAGATAAAGCAAGTTTTCTCAGGAGCACATTTATCTTCAAATAGGGAAGCTATAGAATTGGACAAATTATATCATTGACAAAGACCTCGTTAAACTCAGTGCCTGGAAACATTTAGGAATTACACGAGTGACCTATTTTGATTTCACCGGAGGATGAAGTAGGTGCCTAGTCAGTCACCTTTGTACAGAAGTTGTCCTGATTAAATGGGAGCAGCTGGAACTACTGCTAAACTTCTACTAGTGGAACTTCTTTTTCAATGGCAGCATTTGCATTTAAATGAGGAAATCAGACACGTTGAAGTGCAGCAGTGGTTCCAAAGTACAAAGACAACATTAATCGCTGAAAAGAGAAAACAGCAATGCCTACCTAATTCTACAGCCATGCCTGGAATATTCACCTGTAAGAGATATGCCATGTTGTTACTTGAACTGTAATCCATAGATCCTCAAAATATGACCCAATTTCTATATGAGAGACCTTCCCGTCCTACTTAAGCAACAAAGTTTTAAGCTCCCCTTCTTAATTTTGTTGTTAAATGACAGCAGGCCAATTTCATCCAGAAAATCTTCAACTCAGATCTTCAATCTCACAGCTTTCATGAAACTCATTTTTTCAGAGCCACAGAGAGTTTAAGCACAGGCAACCATCCTCCACTTTCACCAAAAGGCATTGATACTGCCTGAGGTATTTTGATGAAAGAAGTTATTTCTTCTTATTTTCATCCCTGCTTTGTTGAAAGAATGTAATTATTCTAATATCAGTTACAAATTAAGAGAAAAAACAAACCAACAAAAAAACCTTCAAAATATTTTTAGTCAGTACTGAAAGATAGAGTGGACAATCTTATTTTTCCATTTTTTGCTAGCCAGTGAATATTTGAATTCTCACAGCCAAGTTGGAATTTTTCATGAACTACCAAGCTACAAAGAAGTGCTTTGTGGACTGGTTTGTATGCATTTGCAAATGCATTTCTGCTCTTTACCAAAAGAGATCAGAATTGGTGTTTTCAGATTCTCTATAGCAAAGTTCACAAAAATTCTTCTTTATCTTAACTGTTTGGAGTGAGATTGTATCAAGCCCTGGGAGGGCACAGCATGAAGCACTAAGCATGATGCCCCAATTAGGGAATGGGTCACAACATGGCTAGAAGGCAAAATTTTCCTAGTAAGGCAACTTAAAAAAATGATCCAGGTTATTTTTAAAAAATAGATAAATAAGTATTGATAGGTGATCAAGTAATCAAACAGTGACCATTTAAACTGTACATAGCAGATAATTTCCAAGTTTAGTATCTGATATGTAAGGGCTGCAGAAGCACTAGTGTCTTTTGATCTGTTTATTCATGTGCCTTAACCATGTGGAAATCACTTGGCTTGAAACTGTCAGAAGAGCATCAGCATCGAAGTATTAAAGCACTGGTGCCACACATGCTATACTGCCTTTGCGCATACTTAAACCCTTTGACTTCTCCCTTAGGGACAGATGATGTGTAATTTAATTGCATACTTAGAGATGAAAGGCTAACCAGTGATTTATTTAACAGTCTAGATAGTACAATGAACCCAACTGTTTTTTTTTTTTTTTTTTTACCGCTAAGAACTTGGCTCAGCTGTAACTCCACATCAGACTAATATAAAAGTTACTCTAGGGTGACCATGGCAGCTTTTCTAAGTAGATTAGGCATAAACTTGACAAGTATTCTCTAGTTTGTGCTCAAGAAAGCTAAATGACAAAGCCAGGAATACTTCCATGTAGGCAGATTAAAGTATTTTTGAACTGCGGTAGGGGGAGTGAAGGGAAGAGGGCTGAGATGGCACCTGTCCATTTCCCATGACTGAAGATACGTGCCCTTAACACTAAGTCCATGTTCTTCAACAGCTTTAAAGACTCTTTTTCTAATGGATTGTGGTAGTTCATATAAATCTTATCTTTGAAGAGCATCAAATCTGGGATCTACTATGGACATAGAAGTGGTACACTTAATACTAAAATAGCACCTGCCATCTGGATGCTGCAGGTGTATGCTGTATAAGGTTTGGATGGAAATCACAGCGTTCAGTTCTATGCCAAAGTAAAAGCTGTGCTCAATCATCAAGCAGTCGTGTCTGAAGGAACACAGGCTAAAAACTATAGCATTCAGATCTAAACCCAGAGGAAATCATATAGCATCAGCTTTCATGTATTCAGTGGGGCTTCGTGTAATTAACTGTTCCAGTAAGGAGTGTAAAACCTGATTGTTTGCAGAAGTAATTTAACACATCTTAGACTGCATTGGCTTCTCCTAGAAATAAAAAGAAATTTCTGCAGCTTCAGTAGAGAGTCACTCAGAGTGTTAAAGCTATCTGCTGGAGTCAGGAGTGGATGAGGCCACAACACACATTGTCCTCTCGAGAGGGAGGAAGTTTCCAGCCTCTGAGGCCCATTATAGCTCAAAATTCCAGATGGCCCGTACTTATCTTGGTCAACTTTCTCTGCTTTGCTTAAAGTCTATTTTAAGTCATTCCATCTTTGAGGAAAAATTTCCTCTGGAGTTTCACAGAGATTAGACCCAATGATCTTCCATTAGAACAACTCCACCTGTCACATGATTGGACTCCCTAGGATTTTAAAATCTTGTAATAAGTTACAAAGACACAAAATACAAAGAGATATCATACATACTACCAATGCAGGTCTTATCTAAGCTAGATGATGATGACTGGAGAAAATGCTATGATAATAGCTAAAAGAAAGCAACAGCTGTTCTATAAAGAGAGGCACTGATTATTAGCCGAATTTTTCAGGCCACTTTAGTTTAATTACATTTCATTTTACTGGCTAACATTTCGATGAAGTAAATTTAGAGACTTCTTTATGTTTTTTCAAAAACCCTAGAACTCAATTAACAAGCTTTGTCAAGACTTGGACTTCAAAGTCCTGGACAGAGTAGTTTAGAAACTTAAATAAAGCAGCCCATTGTAAACTACAAAAAGCTGCAGTTTCCCCCTGAACTTTTACCTGGGCCAGTTTAGCAGGTGTTAGGACATAATTTTCATTACTTTGATTATGCTTGTATTAAACTCTATTAGTTAGCTTAAGAGTGCACTTTTAAATCGCATCCCAGAACATTAAAATCTTATACATCAGTTTTCTGACATTCAGAAGGCAATTTTGAAAGAAAACCAAACGAACAAACCCAACAAACATAAGTCCCCTGTGAATTCAGGGCATCAGAAATGATTTATTTGTCATTTCAGGTAAACTTTTGCATTCAAGCCCATTTTAGACCTCACAGTTTACAGTGGTACTGCTGTTCCAACACTGTCTCATCAATGTATTTCTCTTTGAAGTGGCAGATTTCTTTTAGTTTGACCTCGTATTTTAAAATTAACAAGTAAAAACTATTTCCTCAATTCTTAGATATTGAGGTAGGTCCCAGATCACAGCAACCTGGTTTTCATAAAATATAATCACCATTTTGAGAGTTAGGCATTTTATAATACTTTATGACAAAAAACAGACTCCCAAACATAAAGATCTTCTGAATTAAAAAATTATTTCCTACAAACTCAAACCTCTCCTTCTTCTCTGCCTCTCCATAGGGAAGTCCTAGAGGTTAATAGAAGTTCAGAGATGAGGTTGCCTTTTAAAACTTTTTGTCCATAGTAACATAAGCACCTGCAATCTTGAAGAACATTTAGTCATAGATAGAAAGGTAATATTAAAGTTACTGACCTGGATAATACAACATTTTGCTACACCCAAAACACTACACCCACAGGCTAGTTCTATAGAAGAAAGTCAAAGCAAAGCCCCTGGCCCTGGGGAAATTGGGTTATTGGCTTTTCCTCGTCTTAAAGCCAGCTTACAGGAGCATGCTCATGAAGGGAGCTGGACTTTCTAACCAATTCATCAAAAAACGGCAAAGAAAGTATTTCTGAACCTAGAATTTCATTCCTACTTGTTTTCACAGAAGTTTTAATAGAAACAGTTAAAGTAGAGAACTTCTGAAAACCACAAAGCTCCTTCAACAATTAAGTCTTCAGTATCAGTTAACCTGTGCTGTGCAGAACTGTGGGAGGAGCAGGCTATAAAGCTTCTGTACCAGGTGGGTGGAATTTGTTTGAATGAGGGCTAAGGAACAGAAAGGACTGGGCTTGAGCTTCGGCTGCTTCATATCAAGCTGAAATTCTTAATTCTACCTTCCTTTTCTTTTTTGAAATTTTATTTTTACTTTTTCCATTTAGGTATCTTGAATAGATCAGTACTAGTAAGGGAAGTAGAATAGATAACTTGTTAGGTTTCTTGTCTTTCTCTGATTTCTCAACTTTTTTGCTTTGCTTATTTAAAACATTTCTGTCTCTCAAGAAGGGCTATCATCTGCCAGCTCTTTCCTTTGAACTGCTAGACACTAATCTCAAGTCTGGATCACACTGACTCATGAAGAGAGATAAAATTATCACCTTTGAATCACTTGACTGAGCAGTGACCTAGTGGGATAGGAATACAACCTTAAAAGGGTGCTGAAGTACCAGTTGTTAAGAAGACTACATGGGGTGATGAAAAAGGCATAAGTTAAATTAAGCATGCAAATCTAGCCCCAACATTTAGACAGTAGTCATTCTGGTGGATACGGGACATTCTTGTGTGTTTGTTCAGGCTGAGCAAAGCACCTGGAAGCCTATTATCAAAAATATTTCTGTGCTTATTATTTTGCTTTTTTTTTTTGTCTGATATGATGCTCCCATAAACTGTCTGTACTGGTTTGCAGTCTTCTGTCTTCTATCTCAAAATAGCAAAGCAAGTCCTGTATCTAAAGATTCGTGCTCTGAAGCTCTCCTTTTGTCTTCAAGTGAGCTCTGCCAGTGATGCAGAAATACTTTCACTTCACTAATTTCACCATTAGATGTCTCTGACCGATCATCATTACTCCAGCCAGTCCTGCCTTCGTAGTGCAGGCAGCACTGTGTCATACCTGCATTCTGTGTCATGATGGCAGCTCTGGAGAACTTCTGGGAGGTCAGGTGGGGCTTTGGAGATGTGACCAAGACAAAGAGGATTGCAGATTTCCTTCCCTGCTGTACAGGTGGGAAGCAAAGCGGGAGTTCAGGAAAGCAGCAAACTTGTTTGCCAGTCCCACATGTTACCAAAATATTATCCTAGGTGTATAGCATTTGGTCCTCTGTTTAATAAATGCTTCTTTGCTTAATGCTTATACAATTTTGCTTACTTTAATGCCCTGAACATAAGAAGTGTTAAGTGTGATTATTTTTAAAATAGTACCCAACCGCCTTTTGCATTTGAGTGAGTATGTCTGTATTAAGTTTATGGCATATAGTGATTGCCCTGCGTGCAGGAAGAAGCAGAACTTGCTTATCAGGGAGGAAAAAAAAAGGGGGGAGGGTTCTGGGCAGGATTAGAGATTACATTTTGCAGAGATTTGCTTTGTTATCTAGAGATGGGAGCTAATGCAGGGCTGCTTCTTCATACCTCATGCCTCTGGGGGAGAAACCACTGTGGTGTTGGGGGGTGAGGCCTCTTTATTCTTGCTGTTTGCTAGTTGAATGCTGCTGGATGCCATTCTGGATGGATGTACATGCAAAAGGACTTCTGAGGAAATGAGATACTCCCTTTAAACATGTAATCACGTGAACATTTACCTTTCACTGTTGAAACTGTGGCTTGTCAAAATTACTTAAGCTGTTGACAGAGTCCTGTCAGGTAAACACAGTTACTCCAGTGACAGATTTTGGAATACAGCTTCACATCTCTGAATTACATTCATTGTCTTCTCACTGAAACAAATCTGGTTTAACTGTTTATATGTATGTTGTGAAGCCATCTGCATTTGTTTCTGTAATGATGTTAGCTGTGTAGCGGTATACATATTAATAACAAGCATTCATTTTAATAATGACATCAGTTATTTTCCAGAGGGCTAACAGAGTGAGTGACAGTTTTGACAAATTTTTATTCTATGAGCAAACATGAAGAACAAATTCAAATTCAACTTTTTAAATGAAAGAAAATGGGAGGAAGTATCTATTAAAAAGAGTTAACAGAAATGCATGTTCTGAGTAAATGTTGTCCTTATGGTAATGCTGCTGTTTGCCTTTGTAATCAGGACTATTTTTATATAAGCCACTTCATTTTTTTTTTTCTCTTTGGTTTTTCTGATATTGTTGTCACTGTTTAAATTTGTATGTATGAGACCATGTGTATAGCTACATACATAATAATGTAGAATAAAGGGTAGAAAGATTTGCTGTGCAGAAGATGAGAGATTTGCTATTATTCATCTGTTGAAAAAAGATGATAAAATAGTCCTAAAGAAGGCAAATTCATTTTATTCTATACGCCTTTGTGCCGTTCACCTTGGGGAAAATGAAATAGAATGCTCTTGTGATTATAAAAATAGCATGGAAGTAGGATTACTGTGGTAGAACTTAAACTTATGCCACTGTAATTTGAACCCGTTCTTTTCCTTTTTCATCTAATATTTCTAATTTACAGTCCAAGTAGGATATAAATACTTGGAATTGTTTATCAGTGAAGTCATCACCAGAATGGCCACCTCATGGAATTAGTTCCTAATGAGATTATTAGGCCCATGTTTATTTTGTGGGCTCTGAATAGCCGACATAAACTTAGACATTGTTATTTTGCTGTCAAGATTGTGTCTGAAGCTCATTTTCTTTTCCAAGACTTGAAATCTAATATAGCAGAGCTCCCAGAAAGTAACAGACCTATTTGTGTTGTAGAAATCTTCATTATGCACTGGGGAAAAATGATCTTGACCAAGTTGCTGGTCAACTGCATGTTTTATACTCATCTGACAAATAAAATACAACACAAAAATAGAGAAGTGAGTTTCTCCTTTTTTGATGCATTTTTAAAGACCCTTGTTCTAAGTGTGCTGATTTTACTTAGAATAACTTACTTCACGAGTGAGGTGAAGTCTTCTATGGATGGGCGAGATTATGCAAGAATTGTGTATTATGATGATGATGATAAAGCGGAGCACAGTAGTGTTCGAAAAAATCTCATAATGAGACTATTCAGGAGTTTAGATGAGAAAGTGATGAAAGACTCTGTCTCCATGTAAAATCAGAAGGGAAATTTTGCAAAACAACGTATAATTACAGAAGTAGCAATTTTCAGTGCCATTTCTCTTTAACACATTTGACTTGTCTATGGAATTTTTTTAAAATGCGGTTGATCAGAATGCTATTTAGGCCTAATCTGAAAGAGCGTATGCACTCAGCGCTCTCTTCTGTGACACTGGGACATTACAAGCTGTATGGAACATGAGAATTGCCATGCTACAAGAGACCTCTTGAGTCTCACTTCCATTGAAATGTCTCTGACAGATCAGAATGAGAAATCTCAGAAAACCATGCAAGAAATCCTTTGAACCACAAAATCGTAACTGACCAGAGAGGCTGTTTTATCAAATCAACCACCAGCTGTCTGGGATTATGTTCTAGAGAGCGAATATTTAATTATCTTTTAACTTCATCCTTACTAATTTTCCAGGATCTGTTCCGCTTACCTAGGCCTTGGATATATAAAGAGCAAAGTTAAAGGAAGTCCTCAGTATAGTGTGATCATCAAGTAATTTATTCAAGATGGGATTACTTCTCTTTCCAGATATGGGTTACTGTTCATACTGGTGTAACACCACATCCTCCAGTGTGTTTTATATTAGTGTGAAATGAGCACCTTGTTTTCAAAGGCATGCTCTTTCTACCACTTGTTGATTGACTTTGTTCCATTTTGTCTTATTGTTTCCTTTAAGAATGAACTTGGGAATAATTATTGCCCTTTAGCACAGAATTTCCTAATAGGCTTTTTTTTTTTTTTTTAAAAAGAAGCATTTAGTTTAATTGTTGTGAAACTAATAGGCAGGAAACGGAGATACAAAAAGAGATAATGTGTTAGTATTTGTAAAATCTTTAGACAAGCTTGAGTGAGTTCTCTAATTAACCACAGAAAGACTATATGGCTGCTGAATAAATTAGCAGGAAAAACAATACCTGTAGTCGATTAGAATGCCTGAAACCATGTAATACATTGTTGGTCTTGCTACAAATGTTCACATTGGACAAGTGGTCAGGAGAACCTAAAATGAAGATCTGATTTCTTTCTGCTTGTGTGAACATATTATCAAGTTGAGTTACACTACGATTTATAGTGATGTGAAGAGGAAATCAGGTCTACACTTTCTGCAAACTTAAGACAGTCCATTAACTCTATTTTAACTGAGTAAATTTGTTCTATTTAATGGTATTTTAAGTCAGTTTTAGAAACAGAAGAAAAACCCAGGGAATCACTCTTTAATGAAGGCAGATTGAGAATCTTTGGTGACTGAATTACCATACTATGTGTGCTACGTTAACAGACTGCTATCTGAAAAGCAGCCATGTTCCCATCGTGATACAGAGATTTGCTGAATGGCATTTATTGACCAATTCCTCAAAATGCTGTGTACAAGACATTCTAGATGTGGCAATTTCTTTAACAGCGTCTTGTCCCCTGGAAAAAATTAAACAACTTGAAACCCATCAAGATGATGATTTGTAGTGCAGTTCCTGAGCATCAGTACATTGCAGTTATATCATGCACAATCGTGGTAGTTACTGCATCAAGTGTTCCTGGAAAGCTGCCAAAATTAATACTCAGCTTCTCAGAAGAACTAACAAAATGGCTACTGTAGTCAAATGTCTCAAGGTACCGCGTTCTTTGCTGGACTTTGGATGTGGAAAGCAAGTTTTACTAGGCAAATCCCTCATGAGGAAGCCCTGGATTCTAGGAGAGGCATGCAAGTACTGAAGGAGAAGGACTGTCTGTCTGGATTGCCTACCTGTATTTTGAGAGCAAATCTGAGCTGTACACCTGAGAAATAGTCCTGATTTGGAACCAAGCCCTAGAAATGCCACAGAGTAGATGATATTATAATGGCTTTGTGAAGCTGAGTCTTTTACTATGTAGATTAAATTTTACTGTAGATTTTCTCATCACAGTGTAGCTCTTCCATTTGTATGCTTGATTTCACCAGAAGGGAAGAAAGAAGTGAATCACAGAAACATACTGTCATTAGAGATGGGATCGATATCATCAGGGGTGCATATCATCATACTCCATGCTCTACTTCTTCCATGATCAAAAAGGTGTCTTCCAGTTTTAAGAACTGTTAGTGAAATGACTTTGAGGCAGCATGCTTAAGAAATTGTGTATAGCTCTGTGCGGTAACAGGGAAAATGGAGGGCATACTGCTGGACTTCTGAAAATGTTCTTTCAGTGTTACAGATCAGTGGGACTGGGAATGTATCTGGATTATTACATGCTTTACAGATCCTTACCAGATACTGTACAGAGTGGAGCACTCACAGTTACTTCTGAGAAAATCAGTATGTACAGATGAGGAGCTCTTAGTTCTCATTTCACAATGAATGTTTTTGAAATCACTTGTTACATGAGAACACAGGGTGCCATCTTATACCCAGCTGCTGCTACATTTAGTATCCAACATTTTGTAGTACCAGAGGTTTCAGAGAAAGGTGCAAAAAGTTGCAGAGAGGATGAAAATGTAATAAGCAGCTTTTGGGAAAGTTTCCCTCATGTATTCTGACTTTGAATCCCAGGGGGTTTCTGTTTCTTCTTTAATACTGTATTTCTTTGACCTCTCTAAATGTGGATGTTCAGTTCTCTTTTGGCTTTTACTGAATTCCTGCAAGTCACCAGCTCTGGCTCATCATTTCATGAGTCACTGCTGAATATGCACAAATATTGGTAGTTAGGACAGTCTGACCCTTAGCTTCCAGCACAACAATGTTCCATTCACTCTTTTAAGAGATTACTTCAAAGAAACCCTTTCTCTTGGAGATCCCATGCAGTTCTGTCATTACTGGAAATTATAGATGCATTTACCTTTCAAAAATGGTTTGGTGACGCAGTGGGTTTACTCTTGGGGCAATGGAAATGCAATCCACAGAACAGGCTTGCTCAGTATAAGCAGCAAGAAGTGATGGATCTCTGTCTCTTACTGCCCTTTTCCTTTCCCCAGAGGAGCTCCTGTAAAGCTGCAGGTGTAGCTAATGCAGAGTCATTACATTTCACAGGACCTGTGAAAAGGAGGGGTTGGCTTGAAATTACTCTTCAAACATGATCAGACTGTTCTGGAAGACTGTTTTGCTCAGGTATGTAGTAAAAGGATTAATCTGTATTAGCATTAATGATCTTCTTAGTGATGGGACAATAAGAAGGTTATCTATATCATATAAAGCTATGGATAGAGGATGTAAACCTTGCTGAATAACCAGTTACACTCTTTCATAATTCATAGCTTCCACTAGAAGCTTCTCACTTAATTTCAAAACATTTAAAACACCGATTAAGAGACATTCTTGGTTATTTAGGGACACGGAGCTTTTTTGGACAGGTTTGGTTCCTGTGCCCAGGTCAAAGGACTGTCTGCTCTTAGACTGTTTAATTTCTCTTTCTTTTGTTTATGACAACCAATTCCCAAAGGCAAAGCCATTGTTGGTATTTTTTTGCTGAGTAGTTCTAGGAGATACATAACCAAGCTGATATGCCAGAAGTAGCTGTATATATTTAGTATATTGCTGTAAGATTTCAGTCAAATGCATTGACTTGCTGAGCAGCAATTGAAAGTGTTTCTAACCTGTGATCTTGTAGGTATTAGAAGCATGTGGAATGAAGGTGACAGTGAATCAGGTATTGCCCTTCAAGAGTAGGTTCAATTAAGTCTTTGAAAACGATGTATTTTTCCAGTGTTTTTCAGGCTGAAGCACTCCTCTCTACAAAATTCCTTATAGAAAAACAGGTAATTTGCCCTATTCTGGAATGCAGCCTCTTCTAGAGTGTAATGTGGCTTGAATTACTACATGGCAGTTGCTTGAGGAGAGTAGGTGAAGGAAGTGGTTTTAACTAGAAATGCAGGAGGAGGGAAGGCAAAATAATCCCATATGATTTAATCCTGCAAGGGGCAAAAGGAAGTTCTTTGAAGTCACTCGAGGCCTACTTGCTCATTGGTAGATCTACAAGGCCAGGAGGGACCATTAGATCATCTAGACTGACTTGGTGTATTACAGTCCCTAGCATATGCAGGTGCAGTGATCTGCCATGTGGAGTTAATTGGACAAGCTTCACTTCAGACAAGAAATGGCCAGGACCCAGGATGAGTTATGATATTTAGGTAAGGAATGTGCAAAGCAATGGCCCAAGGCAGATCCTGTCACTGTCATTCCTCAACAGAAGACTTGCTGTGCAAAGCTGGATACCCATCTTTCCTTCTTAGTGCCTGTCAGTGACAATGAAGTTTGCTGAGAACACACTGCCATTCTGTGTAGTCGCTGTGAGTCTTGGTAAAAGCAAATGCCACCTGGGTACTGATGTTTTGGTGGAGCTTTTTAATCCCCTCTCCCACTGTGATGGGAATGTCACTGGGAGTACTGTTTGAAATTTCGTAGGGAGCTCATTCTACTCTGCGTTTTATAAACTTATAACCTTAACAACTCTGTAGGAGCCATTTACTGTCAGAAAGAGATAAAATTATCATTTGTAGACTTACTATTTCAAAAAAGTGCCTTTTTTGGTCCTCTTTGCTACATTTTTATAGCTCATAAAGAATGATTTGGTTTTCCTCCTTTGTTTCTGTTGTAGTTTATGAACCTGCCAGCTAATAAAATTTCAGGGAAATCTAATTCTATTGAAAAGTTCAATTCAATTTTTTTAATAGGAATTTTATTTGAACACCCTTGTTTTAACATAGCTGCCAGCAACATGGGTAGTTTTAGGGTTTGCTGGAGAGCACATTTCATTTCTCATTCAAAAGATGGATTTTAATAATTTCCAAGGGGAGGACTTGATACTAAAATGGCATACTGCAGTTGCCTGCACAAAAGCCTCTAGGCTCCCTAACAAAAGCATTGCCAGCAATAAGATTGCAAGCGAGGACATTGTGCTTTTGAGCCTCTGCACTGTGGAAGTGAAGAAAAATAATGGAATTCGTGTACACCCATTCTTGCTCAGCATACACCAGCCTCCTGAGTTTATGAATAAAATGTAGTTTTCCATTGCACAAAGACCCTTCTAAAAACCAGGAATCCCCTGGCACAGACTCATCTCAACATCTACTGTCATTTGGGGTGTACTGAGAAAGGCCAGAATGCATTGCATGCTTCATGCTAGCTGTTCTTGGGGATTATCTACTGCTGGCCTCTGTGTTCAGAGTGAAGTTGCAACAGCCTTAAGGCTGCTGGTTTCCAAGTAAATCGGAAGTGATAGTTTTGTCTGAATTGATGGACAATGCAAAGGTAGATTACAGCCATTTTGCCTTCCCTTTCCCCATTCTAACTGCGATCTTGAGCTAATGAGTGCTTTTTGTCAAAGTTTTTCAGAGAATACCCAGCTGAACATTTTATAAAAATATTTTTGGTTTGCTATTTATCTGCTCTGGGTGGTATCCTAAGACACCTGGCAGAGGACTGCACATTTCACCAGAAGATTGGAAATGGTGACATAAGTAACTTAACAAAATTAACTTAACCAAATACTGCAAATTTTCACTCCAGTTCCTCCTATTTCCAAGTGCTTAACAGAAATTAATGGATTTAAGATACTTTGCACTTTTACAATATATATTGTCCCATCTATAGACTAATTAGCGTTTTGTTCACTCTTTTACTTTAGTACAATCTTTCCTCCAGTTTCCTTTTGGATTTCTAGGGTAGTCTGGCTGGCTAGCCAAGCTGATTGCGAATGCTCTGATAGTAAAGTTTGCATTTTGCACAAAATTTTTTGTTGTTATAGTTGATTGGTAACAGAATTTGCCTTGTCCACTGGTTGATGGAAAAATCAACATATACCATGTGCTGATGTCACCAGTGATTTTTACAGCATCTCTGTAAGAAGGTCAGAGAGTGCTTTCTTCTGAGACATTGAGGAGTTGAGATGTGCAGGTCCTTTTATGGAAAGGATATGGAAAAGGTTAATCTTTCTGGATTAACCTCTGCCTTAGGAATAAAGCACAATCAAATGGTGTTTTCTGCAGTGCTGGGTGAAAAAAAGAGTTCTTTGTACCCCCACCCTCAATAAACTTGGAAACCCCAAAAACCTACAGGCTATCCCCCAGAATCCTGTCTGGTTCTTGTGTTCACTCTTGTGTGTAAGCTGTGGCTGAGCTGATGGTGACTTTTATTTGTGTTCACAGTCACTGTTTATCTGTCTGGTATTATTTGCATTGTTCCTTTCAGGGGCACAGGACTTCAGACATATATACCAACCTGCTGTCTGGCGTTGTTTTGTACAGTGCCCTATGCACATGAAGTAGGAAATGGAAATTCCTTGTTTCTCTCTTTGCATCCTGATCACCTCTTTCCACCTCATAAATCACTGAAACTTTCAACAGTCGCTTCTGTATTGACTTTTGGCACAACATCAGTGTGTTCCCACAGTTGGCTGTATCGCTTTCTGGTTTCCTTGGGAGTTGTGCTAGATGCACAGATATTAATTTATGGGGCTTCTTGGAGGGAGACTGAAATGAACCTTAGCATTGAGTGGGTTGTATCCTGGAGGATGTTGCAGCATATTAATGCAGAATCAACGATACGCTTCTTCTCGGCTGTTTCTGCCAATACTTTCACATCTGGGCTCAGGGAATTAAGAGCTGTCAATGAACTACTGAACCTGTGGTATCTGCCAAGATCCTTGTCCTATGCAGTCCCACAATTTGAGGCTGAGGTTGCACTTTCTAGGCTGCAGTGTCTACTGTGCTGTCTTGCAATCTTAAACAGTATTTAACGACCTTTAAATAAACTTCAGTGAAAACTTTGGATCAGCTCCTTCGCTGTGGTCTGTGTCGCTCACGTGTTCGTAGTGGAAGATCTGAAAGTACATTCTTACTCTTGATCTGCCATAGATTACTGGAAGCTCCTTAAATTAAAGCCCTAAACTTTTACAGTGTGGTACGTATTTCTGAGCCATATTACCTGGGTTTGTATGACAGGGATATGGTGCAACACTGGTCAAACTTCCAGCGTCCTGTTTTAATAGTGTCAAAGCTATGAATAATTTGTTAGAGGGTCAATTTCTTCGTTGGCTTTTGCATGTTGTAGATGGGGGATGAATTTTGGGTTGTTTACTTATGGATATTTATGATAATCCATGTCTCCTTTTTCTTAAGACAGTGACAATGAGAATGACGATATTGTGTTTCCTTTTATTCCTCAACTGTGTGGGTTTTTTTGTTTGTTTTTTGCTGTTTGTTTGGGTTTTTTTTAAATAATACATTGAGAATCAGCTTGGGCAAACATCCTATAGGTGCAGCGATTTATATATGTGCACCAAAATAAAACAGCTGTTACAGGAAATCTGAATAAAACCCCTTGTCATACGGTCAGCTGGGAGTGACAGTGCTGTGCCAGTAAACACGCTTCCTCTTCACAAGAGTGTCGTGTATTTCGGTTCGATTTTCCATTTGACTAGTGAAGTAGCAGCAACAGATTCAGGTCATGAAAGGTGTTCAGGCCTGGTTCAATCAAACCAACTGTTGAAATCACGGCTATTTCTCAAAATACCTATTCAGCACACCCTGTTCATGCTATCAGGGAACTCTTGGAGGTGAACAAATTTACACTGAAAGCCTGACCTGATGCCAGATTTCCCTGTTCGTCAGCACACCCTGTGTGGTTCAGCTGCTGAGCTACTGTGTTCTGTAGTCTCATGTTAGCAGGTTTTGTATGTCAGATTTTTACATAACACACATAGGGGAGTGCATGAAATCCAGTGCAAAATCTGTGTAGCTCCCTGTGCATAGGACCTAGAAAGATATGTTCACCTGAGAATAAATTTGTACTGTTTTGCAGAGAAGGTCAGTTTTGTTTTGTTTCCTAGTCATATAAGCATTCAACAACTTTTGCCTAAAAGAATAGAAGTAAAAGTTAAATGGGATGAACACCCTGTGCTACTTCATTATCAGAACAAGTATTACTAGTAAAATGTCTAAAACTGTAGTGACACATAGTTCTTCACTGTAATTAACACAAAATAATTATAATCAGGATATTATGGTGATGCTTTAGTGGAGTTGTGAAATATTCTTTTACACTGTAGCTGGCTCTTGGATTCATCTTTGCCACGGTCTTGTTGCAAAAAAGATCAGCCAGCAATAAGTGTTTATAAATGACCAAAATCTGTTCAAATACTAAAGAGCAAGATAATAGATCTGAGGAAAATCTGTTTTAAGGGAGGAACTTTCAAAATGGTGGCATGTCCTGGATCAATAACATTATATATAGAGTTGAGTGAGTCTACTCCAGACTGAATTGGCTTCTTTAGTTCCAACTGTAAATCCAGGGAGTAATTGTCAACATCTGTGGCAGAAGCTGTGGGGAAGAAGACTTACACAAGATCACAGGGTTCTTTAATGCCTTAAAATCTTTACATCAACACTCAAATGAGTCTAACAGAAAGGGAATTGTATTTCAACATTTCTCATAGTTTACATCTCTGCTAGTATAATTTCTCAGCTGTTTTAAATGAAGTGATCCAAGCTATTGTGTGGCAGATTTTTGAGTATGTCTTGTCAGAAAGCAGATAGTTCAACTGAAGTGTATACAAAGGGACTATCTTTCCCTTTAGATGTGCATTGAAGTGGTTGAGATGAAACCTTACACATATTAAAAAAAAAGAAGTCAGTTATCCAATTCTCTTTATGGATTTTCAATCCTAAAGACTTCAAGATTTTAACATATTTTTCTCAAAAAATTGAGCACACATTTAATTGCCTTCTCCAAGTCTTTTTTACAGGACTTTTTCTTTTTTACAGACATCAACTAACACAGCTAAAAACAAACTATCCCATCCATAGACTCTTTCATCTAAAGAAACCACAAAAGTCTCAGCAATTTAATAAATCCATAACCAAAAACTTTTCCAGTAAAGAGCTATGGTCATTTTTCTGTCTCATGGAGATGAGTGCCTCATCTTTACCAGTAGTGTCTACTTTGAATTGATCAAACTTGATGTTTTACTAATTTTCATAGTTTCTACACGTTTTCTCAGCTCTGTAAGACACATGAACCAGTGATGATACATTGAAATGATTCTGCAGATGTATACACATTTTTATCTATGCGGCAAACAAAAATATTGAGATATGAAGTGTCACTATTACATTTTCAATCTTTCTCTGAGCAAATTCTGTTCACAGGTAAATGTAAATATTGAAGCTGTGTTAAAATTTCGCTGACTATCTTTGCAATCCCTTTCATCCCTCATTAAAATAGAGTCCTAATAAACATTCTTTGCAGGCATATGCGATAAACTTCTTTTAGTTGTCTGGAAAATGTTTTTCTTTCAATTTCATACTACAAATATTTCATATGATGCTTCATGTCACTTTTTGGGACTTAGATTTTAAAATAGAAGTACAATTTAGAAAAAAAAAAGAAGGAAAAGAAAAAAGAAAAAAGGAGTTCTTCCTTTCATGGGAGTTTTTCTTTATCTGGCATATATCTTACGCTCATTTCCTTGTAAGTATATAACCATGCTGGAAAATGAGCACTTTCCTTTATGGCTTTGTCATCCCGTGCCAAAAATTCTAGTTTAGAGCTTTTACATTCTATATGTAAAAATTGTTTTTGCCAACCTGATTCCAGTTGTCTTCTTGCAATATCTTTTTTGTAACTTCATTCTGGTATGACTTCAGAATGACGTCTTGATGACGATGAAAAGAATTAACCAGCTGCAAAAATGCCTGAGACTTTGCTAGAAGTCTGCTAATAGCCTGTTACAGCATCAGGAAAAGGGGGACCTGGATGAGCTCTGCTATGGCTCTTTGTCCTGCTTGTCTTAACATGGATACTATTAACTTTGGGGATAACAGGGTCCATCCCTCTCAGAGCTTTATAAATCTCACTTAAACCTTTGTTGTTTTTTCTTAGTAATGGCATATTGTGGTGGTATAATTCAGTTTTTGGGAGAACAATATTCTACAGAACAAAACAAAACTTAGCTATTCATTA
Organism: Phaethon lepturus; assembly: GCF_000687285.1. Lineage (NCBI taxonomy): Eukaryota > Metazoa > Chordata > Aves > Phaethontiformes > Phaethontidae > Phaethon > Phaethon lepturus. The sequence continues at coordinate 5,901 of NW_010556205.1, read as the reverse complement.
TTAGCACAAAAATATTTACCTGTTATATGTTGGAAAACAAGAAACAATAGTAATTACCTTGCAAAGGACTGTATAATCTTCCCTTATGTGTCTCTTTTTGCCCTCAGTCTGAATTGGCATATGCCTGAGAATGCTGTCAAGTGTGTATATATTGTTTAAAAAAACTGAACAACAAAATCCTGTGGAAACTTGATACAGTCCATGACAAACTGCAACATATAATGATGCACCAGCAAGTACCTCTTAGTAGACGTTTCACTGACTATCCCTAAGCTTACAGAGATGGGCATGGCAGGACTTGGACTGAGACTTGGACTGAGAATGAAACAGGGTCTCTAGAGAAAATTACAAGGCCCTTTATGAGATAATGGGCTTTTTTTCTTGTTTTCTGATGTGTGACAGACTAAATATTCTTGTCTTGTTAATGTTGTCTTGATACTGAATACCCTATACTGTGCTGGTTTTGTACACAAGTCTACTACAGAATTTTCCATAGAGATCCCTACAAACTAAAAAGCTTTGCTCATAAATATGTTCGCATGAATGTGTGATTGGGGGGGGGGGTTTGTTTTGGTTTGGTTTTGGTTTTGTAGTTTAGTTGCTGGTCTCTTCCCACAGCCCAGCAGGAACATTGCTCTGGTTCTGTTTATGTGTTCTCTCTTCTGAAGCACTCTTTAAGTACTTTTCACTATCCTTGACAAGCACTGAGAAACTTCTGCCATCAGTTTAAGTTGAAGGCCTCGCCATCGAAAAGGAGGACCAAAACAGAAAGGAATACTCAGCTGCGGATATAGCTGGGAGGTGTTTCTGGTTTTCCTTTAGGTGACATCCCTTCTTCTGTAGCACAGTTGCTGAGCACTTTGCACAGAAACAGAGTGAATTTTCTGAAAGGCAATTTGTGGACAATATCGGAGAGAATAAAGTGGTCTGACTGTACAGTAATCCAGATAACAGTACAGCTCGGTCTGTTAGGTGTCGGGGGACTTAACTAAATCCTTGATGCAAGCAAAATATATTAGTGTCACAGTACCAAGATTCTTCTGCCTTTGCATAGAATTTCAAGCTACCATAAGTACTTACTTTCCCTTTTCAGGTCTTTTCCCATTATATCAGATTGGAATAGGGCACCATGAACAGGGTTTGCATACTCTGTTCCATTTCTCTTTTTACTTACGGACTACTTGGTTAGTAGTTAGTATTTAAGCCTATTAAAAATATTGCTATTTACTGAATGGAGTTCAAACAGAATAAAAAATGGGTGTTAGTCATGCTTAAATAAAAAACTCCCTGACACCTAAATACTAACTGAAGTCTTAGGAAATAGGTTATTGTTAATTGTACCACTCTTGGGATAATGTTAGGAGGAGGGAACTACTTAGCATGATTTAGGGCAGTATTATGTCACATATTTTGCTTAAATTGTGTGTGTGCTTAAGCTGTGGTTTGCTCAAGTCCGGAGAAAATTTTTGGCTGTACTTTGAATAAGTAAAATTTGTACATCTGGAATCTAGTTTTCTGTCTTTATCAACTGGGGATATTCTTTCTTCCCTTGACTGAAACGTAGGTACGCTATCAGAGACACAGAGTAGAGAACTACAAAATCAGTGCTTCTCTGTGTCTGAGTGGAAGGTCCCTTGAGGAAGTTTCATGCAGCAGTGCAGGACCTGGCACCAGGAAGAAGCGGGTATTTTACTCACAAAACAGAGAGAAGCAATGCATTATGGCCAGCTCCAAAACTGTCCTTAGCATCATTTGAAGACGAGCACATATTTTCTTCTCAATTCCTAGCTTTTGCTTTCTGGAAGGAAATAATGGTTCTATGGGAACGAATGAAGATGAAGATGACTTCGGTTTTTCTTTGCAATCTGTTGGCATGTCCTGTTTATTACAAAATCCTGAAGGTACCTGGGATCTCACAAATTCAAAGATTAGCATCAAGGCAAAACAGTGTTGCATCAGCCCAGAAAAAAATATCATTCAGCAGTGGAAGGATGCTAAGTCAACAGGTGTCAGCGCAATGGTGTGATCCATTTATGAGTCATCACGACAATAGGAGGAATTATTGATGTAACCTCCAGTGCAGCTTGGACCCCAGAAACAATCCATCAGATAGACAAGAAGCAATTTGTGATGTTCAGATTTTAATCTAGCTATTTTAGTGCTTGGGGAGATAATGTTTTGGCTTCAGTCCACCATGCTATCCTTCTTTCATGGGGCTGTAAAGACATGTTGCACTTCTATCTTGACATCTTATCATGATGGTGGTTCGTTGCTTGTTTCAGAACCTTTGGGGAAAGAGAGGAAAGCAATTCAGTACATCCCAGATGTTTTAGTAGACATGATTAAGGAAGCCCATTACCTTGATCCACCACATTCATGATTCTCGCCCCCTTCCACCTTCTCTCCTTTCCTTACCCCTGCTTGTCTTTGTAGTTCTGCTCCATGCTAAGATGGCTTGTGACATTCTAGCTTGGGGCGTAAACAGTGGAAGACAGGATTTGAAAAATATACATGAATAAAAGGTCAAAACTCTCCCAGGAAAGAATAAAGTTCTTGGTTTTGTTTTTTTTTTTTTTAAATGCGTAGTTATGAAAAGCAAATTAACCTTTGGGTTTTTGAGGAATTCACTGTGACAATGGTCCAGCTTAAAAATAAACAACTGCAACTCCACGTAGAGTGTCCAAAGATGCCCAGGTTTATTCTGTTGGCCCTGAGGATCACCAAGTGTGTAGTTCTAGCTTTAAAAAGTCATGCTAATATTGCTCATCCACAGCAGTCTGGAAGGGCAGAAGGCACAGGCCTATGTATGGGAGTTATGGGACTAATTTTTTTTTTTTTTAGCCCAGCAGGAAAACAAGGACTTCACTATGCTATTGGTCTCTTTGATCTTACCTGCTGTCAGGTTTTCTTTAGCAACATTACAGTGGAAGAAAGAAAGACAAATGAGAAAAACTATACATTACAAAGTTTTCACAGTAACAACTGTGAAAAGAAAAATTTGTGGAAAAAGGAGAAAGACTCTTATAATATCTGACTAAGTCAAGGAACAGTGTATCATTGACAGATGCATGGTTTTCTTTCCTCCACATGACCTGGAGGCAATAAAATTCCTGCTTCATTTGCAAAGGAGAAGACTGTCGTCTTAGGTTTTTACAAACTTCCTATAATGCTTTTAGAAATCTGATTTTATTTTGGAGACTTGCCCTTGCAGAGGATTATGGTAAGAATGTGATCCTGAAAGAAGTTCAGGGAAATGGACAGTTCACAATTAATATGGTGGACATGATTAGCTAATGACTAGTATTGCTATTTAGGTGTGCTAAATTATGGTATGAGAGAACACTGAGTACTATTTTTTATCTGACAAGTGAAGTGGAGTAGCATTAAGAAAAAATAAAAAGCAGAAGTGTATATAGGAAGCCATAAGATAAAATTGCCTGTAAGTTTTCTCAGAGAGCCAACTTACACTTAATTGTACCAAGAAGAATGCCATTTGTTTCACTTCTGTATGTGAGAACAGTGTTGCCACATCTTTTGTTTTGATGCAGACAAAAAAATCATGAATTATTAGCAGATGCCACTTTACATATGATTCCCAGAGCTCTGCTGAGGCTCAAAGGGAATTGCTAACTAATCACTAATATTTTGAAAGGCTAGACCTGTGTGGCATGGAGGTTTTATGCTGGTAATTTGGCTGTGTAGATAAATATAATTTATATCCAGAGAGGCTATATTAGAATGAAATAATGAGTCAGAATTGATCGTAGGATAATTCAGGTTGGAAAGGACCTCAAGAGGTCTGTAGTCAACCTTCCTGCACAGAGCAGGCTCTGGGCTTCTCTGGGCAACCTGCTCTACTTCTTGACTGTTGTAATGGAGAAAGAAGTTCCTCTGTATGTTCATCTTCGCACCTCTCTTGTTTCAATTTGTCTCTCATTTCTTTTCTTCTTGCCATGTACCACTGTGAAGAGTCTGCCTTCTCCTTCCTGACAGCCTCATCATAGACATATGGGTGCTGCTGTTAGGTCTCCCTGAAGCTGTCTTTTCTCCAGGTAGGACAAGCCCATCTCCCTTAGGCTCTACTTGCAGCGCAAGTGTTCTGAGTCCTGACCATCTTGGTGGCCCCCCGCTGAACTCAGTCCAGTTATCAGTGTCTTGCTTGTGCTGGTGGGGGACGCAGCACAGAATAGATGTGGTCTAATGAATGCTAAGTAGAGAGGGATAATCGCTTCCCCTGGCCGTGCTCCCATTAATGCAGCCCAGGATGCTGCTGGCCTTCCTTGCTGCCAGGGCACATGGCTGGCTCTTGTTCAGCTTGTGTCCCCAAGACCCACAGGGCCCTTTCAGCAGAGCTGTTCTGCAGCCAGGCAGTCCCCAGCGTGTATTACTTCAAGGATTTAGTCTTCCCAAGTACAGGTTTTGTCCTTATTGAATTTCATAAGGTTCCTAATGTCACTCTTAATATTTGAAACAGTTTGGGGTTTTTTTTTTCTTCTTTTAGAGGGGTCATATCCTACTCTGAGTGGAATCACTGAACTGAGTAAACCACCTCTGCAGCTACAGTTTGCCCTGGAAAGTATGCAGGTGATAGATTTAATCCTTTAGTGTCATTACCATAGATTTAGACAAGAGCAGCCAGTAGACGTATTCCTACCCTTTCTAGGACAGGTAGAGTCATGCTTTAATCACCTGCCATTAAAGGAAGACGGGCAGTTGTGTTTGCCTGCATTGGGTTACATACATTACTTATTTTTCACAGCATGTTGTAAGTTCTCATTTCAACTAAAGCTACTTATGTATGCTCACTGGCCAGCAAGGAGCTAACAGACTAACTCCACCTTTTTGTCTCCTCTGCGGTCAACCCACACTCTGAAGAAAAATCTCTGGACCTGGAAGGTGCACAGCTTAAACCACAGAGGAAATATTTCTTCTTTACTGGGTGTTATTTCTTCTCAGTGAAGAATAGGCTAGATTCAGACCCAAGGGATTCTGTGTAGATCATGTATTCAGACTAAGTACCATCAGTGACAAATGCATAGGAAGGATATGGGAGGCTCTCCTCATTAATTTCATTACCTTGACATTTGGCATTTGATATTCTAACAGCTTATATTTTGAAGTATCCTTCAGTCTTATTACTTCCTGGGAGCAACACAGCTATCTTAAAGGCCACTTAAAGAAATATGGAATAAAGGAATATTTAGAAGCCATGATACTCTGCCCTTGTGGTTTGTGCAGATGCGGAGTAAGTATTTGCTGACTCTGCAGTGAGGAAAGGAACAGGCAGGTCTCACTTTGTGCATCAATGTGGGTGAGGAAAGATGAAGTGAACCGCCAGAACTATGATTTCCTGCATTCTGTTTCCTAAGTCCCTGTAGAAGGAAGTAGTTTAAACAGAAAAGTTTCTCCTCTCTAAGTTTTAATGAATACTAATACATCAGGCTATAATAACAATTGTGACTCATCATAACTGACTTCAGTGCTGTTAAAAATAATGGTTATATTTATGGCCCTTGCAGGGCTTCGTCTAGTCTTTATGCAGAGCAAGTTCATTACAGTACAGTCACTAGGGGACATTGTGTGCCACTTCAAACAGGCAATAGCCAGTGATAAAATGTATACTGAGATCCTGTGAAAGTTGTGGGCTACTTCATACGTTTTGAGACAAAAATATTATCTACTGCTTATGGGCCTCACTGTGTACAAAGCACATAAAAATAACAGTATTTTCCACTCTTGCAGAGCCTTTGCACTTTACAAACCCTCATAAGTTAAGCCTCATTATGGGAAGAAGGAAAAAGGACCTGACTAGAAATCAACTGGATTCTCTTCTCAGTTTTCTTATGTGACCACCACAAGTTCTGTTTATGGCAGAATCACTAAGGTTGGAAAGGACCTTCA
>NW_010556204.1:0-885 GCF_000687285.1 Phaethon lepturus | reverse complement strand
GCTTTATTTGTATTAAATATAGTTATATCTGTATAAAGTATATCGCTGTATTTATATGAAGTATATAGTTATATTTTCATTAACTATATCGCTTCATTTGTATTAAGTATATAGCTTAACTTATAACCTGTATTAAGTATATAGCTATATATTAAGTATAGAGCTTATACGAACTATATAGCTTTATTTGTATGAGGTATATAGTTACTCTTGTATTAAGTATACAGCTATGTTTGTATTAAGTATATAGTTATATTTGTATTACGTATATAGCGGTATTTGTACGAGGTATATAGCTGTATTTCTATTAAATACAGCACTATATTTCTATTAAGTATATAGCTGTATTTCTATTAAATACATCGCTATATTTCTATTAAATACATCGCTATATTTCTATTAAATACAGCGCTATATTTCTATTAAATACATCGCTATATTTCTATTAAATACATCGCTATATTTCTATTAAATACATCGCTATATTTCTATTAAGTATACAGCTACAGCTATATTTCTATTAAGTACATCGCTGGATTTGTATCAAGTATATAGTTTTACTTGTATTAAGTATATATTTATATGAAGTATACAGCTCTATATGCGTATAGAAATATATGTAAGTGTACAGCTCAGTTATACAGCTCTATATGCATATAGAAACAGAGTATACAGCTGTATTTCTATTAATCATATAGCTCTATATGTAAATAGAAACATATATATCAAGACTATAGCTATTCTGCTGCTAATTATATAGTCATATATGTATACAGAAAGATATCTATGTGTTAAGTATATCGCTATACTTATATTCTTTATATAGCTATATATATAATAGGATAAATAAATAATAATATACAGGAATATATGTATTTATATTAA